>NC_039271.1:9372909-9660488 GCF_003368295.1 Carassius auratus
ACCAATCTGTCTATCTGTATTTCAGAAAAATATTTTTGGAGGGTATTTTTGAGTACTTTCATTTAATATAGGGTTGGAGATATAGGACCTGGAAGTAAAGTGAGGCAGACTCAAAATACCATTACCATCCATGCTGACCACGAGGCCATGGCTACGTACAAGCAATCCTTCAGATGTTTTGCCATATGGTCATTAATATGCTCTTTATTATATGTGATGTCTCCAAGGTCCAAAATGAACACTTGCATGTAACACTGGCTTCAGTGAGGAAATAAAAAGTCCAGTTGGATAGTTATACTGCAAGAACGGCTTTTGCTGAAGTAAGATATATATATATATATATATATATATATTACCCTTCAAAAGTTTTGGGTCTTTAAAATATATTTTTAGGCAAAATTAATAGTTTTATTGCGCAATTATTGAGCAAATTTACCAAAAGTCATTTAGAATGTTTAAAAAAAAAAATCTGTTACAAATAAATGTTTTTATTTTGTACATCTTATATTTAAAAAAAATCCTTAAAAATATATCACAAACGTGTTAAATGTTTTCAACATTGATAAGAAGACTAATGGCTAATGGAAACTCAGTGTTTCCACATCACCGGAATAAATTCAATTTAAAATAGTCACATATTGCAATAATATTTCACAGAACTATTTTTTTTTTTTTACTGTATGTTTGATTAAATGCAGTATTGGTGATCATAAGAGACTTCTTTCAATTAATTATAGAGGCAATAGATAGAAGTGTGTGAGGCAAGAAAACAGGATGACATGCTCTCTCCAGCTTTGAGCACTTTACTCACCCACCCATCCCATGATGCAGTGCAACCTACCACTAGTTTATTGGCATCTGGCCTTGCCCTTCCACCCAGTGCTGTCCACATTAGCCTGAATCCTGTCCAGCACACAGCGCTCTGGTCTGCTCTCAGACTGTGACGCCTCCAGCTTTCGCCAGTGTATTTTCCTTCCTCTTTCTCATGTCAGAATGCTTATAAGATGAACAGTATAATAATGTTGTTCTTACTAGTAGAAACAGTTGCTTTGAACCATTACTTTTCTGAGTGTGTCAATTAAAGATTCATGGCAGAAGCTAATTGGTGTTGGCACTAATTAAGTTTTAATTGTGTGTATTGACTGTACACTTTAGTTTTATTTGGAAAATACAACTCATTTATCTACTTTCAGAACAAAACACAAACTAATTCTGAAGCTGTATGAGAATGGCAAGATACATAAATAATCATTTGCAAAGCTGATTCACTTTCTTTGCTCTTCATGTCATTTTAGTGACAAGACAACTCCTTTTTTATTAAGAAGTGCAGCTAATAGAAGGAAAAAATTACGTTGCATCTGAACTCTGCTTGAAGCATGTGTCCTCTCAAGGTGTTTATATATATATATATATATATATATATATATATATATATATATATATATATATATATATATATATATATATATATATATATGTGTGTGTATGTATATAATATAAATGGACTTTGGAATTTGCTGGTATATGTCTTTTCAGGAAATATTTGGGAGATGATGTTATGGACATCTGAGTGAACTGAGTTTAATCTTCATGAAGTGACACCTTGGATTAACAGAATGAATCTTGACTGCATGAATCATAAAATGAGGAATTGATTTTAGATTTTTTTTTTATCATGGTAGAAGACTGATGAAAGAATGATCCGGTCCATGAGATGAAAGAGAGGCTGTCCAAGAGGTTGATGAATTTTTCTCCATCAAAACAGATTTGGAGAAATTACATTACATTTCTTGCTTAGCAATGGATCTTCTACAGTGAATGTGTGCCATCAGAATGAGAGTCCAAACAGCTGATGAAAACATTTTATTAATCAACATGAATCCTGTCCATCAATTAACATCTTGTGATGTGAAAGTCTGTGTGTTTGTAAGGAACAAATCAATCATGAAGACATTTAAACTTCATACCGTTACTTCTGGCCAAAATTCCAGTCCATAACCCATAATAATGCTTCCTCTAGTGAAAATATCCATTCCCTGTTATTCTCTTACATCAAACTCCACAGACATGTATTTTTAGAACAGCTTTGGACTGTTTTCCACTCCTAAACAAAGCTTGATCTGTAAATATTTCTCTCCTGATTCAGGTGAGACGACGTTTCACTGGAGAAAGCAATATTATGGACAGAAGACTTGTATTTTAGCCGGAAGCAAAGGTTTTGATTGATTTATTTCTCACAAACACACAGCTATTCACTTTACAAGACATTAACAGATGCACTGGCATCATGTGGATTACTTGTGCATTTTTGTGAAGTTTTTATCAGCTCTCATTTTGACGGGACCCATTAGCTGCAGAAGATCCATTGGTGAGCGAGTGATGTAATGCTGACTTTCTCTAAATCTGTTCCAATGAACAAACAAACTCATCGTGGATGGTCTGATGGGGAGTAAATTTAAATTTCTGGGTGAAATATTTATTGTAACCCTTTATTAATGCAAAGCAACATAGCAGCATCCTCTCTTTACTCTTAAACCACAATGGTTTAACTCATGTAATATTGCACAAAAATTAATTCAGGAACCTTGTTTTATTCTTCACATTGGTGGTGTAGAGCCAAATGGACTTGGCAGCTCTCCTCTATTGAGCACCAGTTTGTATTTGGTGTAAGACGAGGCCTTTTGCATAATTTTGACATATTTTAAATGCATATTTGTTAACACCCTCATCTCTGGCATTTAGCGATTGTGAATAATTCACTAGATGAATACAAGCAGTAATTTCTGAAAGTCTTTCTCATTTATTTACCATCGTTGGCTCCTGGCTCTCCTCCCGGTGCTCAGAGGAGGGGGATGATATTGGTTGCTGCCAGTTTCATAATTTGTATTTCTGTGCACCAGTGGGTTTTTGGCTGGTTTAGGTTTATGTTATAAATAAAAATAAAGAAAGAAAAGGCAATTTGGCAGAAAGTGAGGATCCATCTAATTATAGATTCGTATGTCGCAGCTTTTCTTTTTTTGTGATTCACAGATTGTTTCTTTCCACACACCCTCCCCTTCTCTCGCTTGCACTGTCTGCCTTATTTTACATGCTTATCTGAATAAAAGCCACTATGAATTCAGATCTGTCGCTCCAGTGTGAGAGACTCCAATCGGTTTGGTTCTATTTTTGGCAAAGCTTAATAAAACTGTTCATTTGTAGCACATGCAGCTACCTTTAGAGTCTCGCACCTCATCTACATTGAGAGTGTTATGACATGCAAAACTATAACTCTCCGGTTTAATGAACAAAGTCTTGTAGATCTGAAGTGGAGTCTGACTTTTGTGCTTGGGGTGAAGAAAAGTGCCAAGGATTTCTTGCAATAACTGAACAGGAAGCTCATGCATTTGATACATTTGATAATGCATTGATGTATTGATTTTCTAATTGCAGCGAGTGACTGGAATGAAATAGATGGTTATGCTTAAATTCAGAGGATTTTTAACTATGGAGTGTGTAAATGTGTACATGCCAAAATGCTTTTAGTTTTTTTTAGGAGAATGACAACATAACCTCAAACAAAGAGGTTAAGTGTAGAACAGTTTCTTTTAAGGTTGTCAGTGTTTCAGTGGATTTTACTGCCGGTTTATGGCTTCATATTTTGTCAGCTCCATTACAAGCTCTCTAAGTGAATTTGTATTCCATATTGTGACAGAAACAGAGTTTAATTACAGACAGACTTTCAGTTCTCCTAAGTTTGCCTTTTATTAATTCATTCAATTACTTTACAGCTGCTTTCTCTTTGATCACATTAGAGCCGCAACAAAATGATCAGCCCTTTTCTAGCCATAGCAAACTAGGTCGTGCAGCAACAGTGTGTGTGCATGCTGGGTAAGAGCCCTCTAACATTTGTCTTTGAAAGTGAAGTGTGTAGTAATGTATCTTCACATGCAGATTTGTAAGCTGAATCCTTGGAATAGTTTCCCTGTCTTTCATTTGATTTACAATTCAGGATTTTATTTTAGAATTGCATGTGCACAAAATGGTTTCCAGTTTGAGTATAATTCTACTTGAGGTATTATAGTACTAAATAGTATTATTAAAAAATATCTAATGGCGTTCATTTTCTAATGCCAAATATCTAATTTGTTTAGCCTGTTTTATATTGTAAAATGCATATTAATATTAATCATTTTTATTAATATCAAAATATATTAATGGTTTAGTAATTTACATTTTATATTACTTTAATTTAAAATTGAGTTTGAATGCAATTATAGTATTGTTAATTTTGTACATTTTAATATTAAAAGCATTTTTTATTTTACTTTAATTACATTTGGAGTCACAAAAATGCATTTAATTTCCCAGTTAGTTTTTCTCCCAGTTTTTTTTTATTCAGTTAACAATAACAATTCCTGTATTTTTAGATGATAACAGCACAGTCAAACAGTGATGTGACCAAATAATTTGCATCTGAAATAGTCCTATATCTAGTCAGATCCTGCCTGTTGTTTATTTGCACAAATAATAATAATAATAATAATAATAATGCTTTCTATAATAATGTTTTAAAATTTACTTTATAAAGCTGAATTCTAAGCAGACATTATACTAATATTCATGATCCTGTCACATGATGATTGTCACTTGTTCCTTTAGAAATCATTCTAATTAGCTGATTTGTTTTTTTTTTAAAATATATTATTATTATTATTACTACTATCATTAATATCAATGTTGAAATCACTTGTTCTGCTTAATGTTTATTGAATATAAAGTTTAAAAGAACAGCATTTATTTAAAATCAAAAGTATTTAATATCACTTTCGATCAATTTAATGCAACCATGCAATTTATTTGTTACATTTTAATATGAAATATCCTGCCTGCTATCTGCCTCGTCTATGATTTTTTTTTATACCATTGGTATTCCTTTCTGCCCTCAAAAAACATTAGAGTGAAGAAACCCTTCTTGTCAATCTACACGCGGGCTTTGTGTCTGGGTAAGATGAACCACTGCAGAGGTGTGAAGATGCCTGTGATGTTTGTGAGAGTGCGTGTGTTTTTGAGATGGGGTAGTTGGCTCTTTCGGGGCCCCTGCAGTGGTGGCTCAGTGGGCCTGGGACATAACAGATGTAGTCTTTATGTTTATATCTGTTGAGGCCGCACACACACACACACACACACACACACACTGACTGTGCTGTCAGAAGAGACAGAGAGTCCACTGTGCTTGTGCTTATCAGTCTACATGCATCCGTCTCACCGCTGACAGTCAATGTAAGATAATTAAAATTCTCCCAGAGAACTTCAGTGTGTCGCACTCATTTATTTCCCCCCCTTCAATGTGATAAGTCTGCTTGTACATAACACAAGTGTGCTAAAGTCCTGTGTAGATGTGTTTGTTGGTGTGTTATTTGTCTAGTGAACAGATCTAGTTTTGTTTAAATGTTGGATTGTTTCGCTGCACATTGCAGGATAGTTTTCTTTTTGATTTATTACTCTCTCTCCTTCTCTTCCTGGATTAATCTGCCATTTATTTTAGATTTGCTTCACACTGCACACTGCAATGCATTTCTTTTTCTGTGTCCATATTAAAGCAATAATTCATCGCTTTTCATGTAAAGTGATAATTCACCCCTAATACATTTACTCTCATTCATGTCTTCTGCCTGGCAGCTAGAGTAGCTCAACAGGACTGAAAAAAACCCATTGAAATGTATTTGAATTTAAATGACCTTAGTAAATTAGTAGTTATATTAACAGTTAATTAGTTTAAAGTGACGTGACGTGTAGCCAAGTATGGTAACCCATACTCAGAATTAGTGATTATGGATATATGCAGAATTGTGCATTTAACCCATTCAAATGCATCACACAACAATGAGTAGTGAACACACACACACACACACACACACACAGTATACAAAGTATCTCACAAGTTATGTTGTTGTATTAGACAAATAAATTCAGATTCCAACTCCTGAAATCCTTTCAAATTTGCGATCGATGCTAATTTCACTGTAATTGTTATTCTTATGTTCTTTTCATACTCTGCCCACTCTAGTATTCACTATACAAATGTGTTTATCTATTTTCTGTAGTTCTTGGCAGTGGTGAGTGTGACCGCACTGAACAATTCATACCATAGAGACATAGAACATTGTCTGTGTCCTGATCAATTCACACGTCTATGTGTGTTTGCGTGCATGTCTGTGAGTAAGATTTACAGTACTGTAAAGCAACATCAGCTGTTGTGGAAAGACTAGTCCGAAGCCAAGTTCTGTCATGCACAGATCACTTCTGATCTCTTTCTTTTCTTAGATCCACCCACATGTTGTCTGTGTCTCTCTGTTACTGAGCTCTGTGTTCCTGTGCACCTTTCTGTTTGTCTGGCTCTCTGTAATACTCATCACAAACCTCAAAAAAACACAAGTATGGTCTATGACAACTCTTCCCTTGACAAAAAAAAAAAAACATGTTTTGTTTGTTCTCTTCTCATGTTTGCCCATGATGCCCTTCAGCCAATCCAAGCTCTCTGAGGATCCATTAAACAGATCATGTTTAAAAAACTTATAAAGAGTCATTAAAAGTACAACTGAAGATGCTTTTGTACTGGCTGTGCACAAAGAGAATTAATGGAAGAACAAGAAGAGATTTTATACAATAAATTGATTTTATCAAACTTTAAATGACGAAGAATCAGATTCCCCTTGATCTGAGCTAAAAACTAGTTCAATATTTAGAATGTTGAAGCAAACTTTAAGAACTAAAAGAACAAAGGAACATTTATGGAAACTAAGCTGCAAGAATGGGTCATTCTGGAAATTTGGTGATCTGAAACTTGGTCTACAAAGTTGCAGTGAGCCAATAAGAGTAAAGTATGATAGATTTTGTTTGTAAACACTAGAAACGAATAAGAAATGAGTGGATAGACAATCTTAGACTCTAACATTTTTCATGTTACGGTGTAAACACTCATATTATTGTTTTATATATTATATTATATATTGCATAAAAATATCCTTGTGTCGAGATGCAAGGAAATTTTAATACATATGGGTGTGTGTGTGTGTGTGTGTGATGAGCCCTTTTAGGATGCATTGTGCTATGATTGGTCGTCAGCTCTGACTGCCGGTCCAATGCTTCAGTGAGGAGTGAATGATAAATGATGACTTTCAATGAAAGAGAGCAAATCAATCCAAATCATTTAAGAAGCCTTTCATCCGAGTTCCATCAAGATCTCAGAGGGCAAAGGCAGAACAGACAGAGAGAAATGAAGGGATGGAAACAGCTAAATCACAGCCAGAAAATGGCTCTTTATTGCAAACCCACTAGGGTCAACATGTTCTGGATGAAATGCATTGTTCCTCAAAGTCCTCAGCTTGAATATGATTGACACACAAAAGAGTGTTGAAATAGGGGAGACCCGGGGCATTTTCCTATATTTCCCTTTATAAATCAAAATATTACTGTGGGACTATTGTTTTGGGGGCAGTTTTAACTTTTGAAAAAATGATTAACCTGCTGTACCTCAAGAGAACACCTCTCAAAGTATACTATTAATATTAATACTCTGTAGTTTTCTCATTTGTCCATTTATTTATTTATTTATTAGCTGTCAGGAATACAGCTATGTGTTTAGGCAAAAGTCTAAATTGTACCTACTAAACTCATTTTGAACTTATATAATTTTCAACAAGATGGAAGCCTGCATTTGATTTTAATCTGCTTTTAAGGTAGCCAGAAAAAGGATATCACAGTATATATATATATATATATATATATATATATATATATAAATAGAAATAAATAATTTAGGGAAAAAAGCTTTTTATTGTAATACATTTGGCTTTAAAGATTATGAAGATGAAGTATAAAAATTTACTGGACATCCAAAAGGTTTATTTGTAATTTAATTGATTTATTATTATTATTTATATTCCAATGATCACTGCCCTGTTGTGTGAACATAATTTCTCCTAAAGCCTCCTAAATATTTTTAATCCTCCTAAATATTTATTATAATAAGAGATTGAGTAGATACTCATGATATGAAAGAAAAAATTAATAAATTGTGCGCACGATTTACTAATTCGTTCCCTCATTGTACTAAAACGAGCACACTTTAGCAGATCGAGGTAACAAATTAGTAAATCATGCACACAATTTATAAATCAGGTGAACGAAATAGTAAATCGAGGGGAACGCAATAGTAATCGTGAGCACGTTTTAGTACAGTGAGGAAATGAATTAGTTAATCTTGCACATGATTTAGCCTACTAATTTTTCCTGTATGCCATGTGCGGGGCTCCGAAAGTAGACATTCATTTGGCATGTAAACTAAAGATACAAGCTTTGGTTTATTAATTTTGTTGTCAAAACGGCTTATTTATATATTGACATTGAAGTCTAGCAGTCTGCATGTTTTTGGCAAACCGGTATTGCTAAATGAATAATGGTTTAATCTCTTATGAATTGCACAGGTGTTTGTGCTGATGTATGAATGTCAAAAAACAAACTCTGTGGGAAACTTTGGTTTCTGCACAGGAACTTAGTCGCATTCCCCAGCCTCTGCCAGAGCGCAGCAGCACGAACCCACTGCCATAAAACCACGGAGTACTTCCATCTTACACTTTCTCTTCCCACTCTGACCTCCCTCTTTCTTTCCTATGCTCTTGTTGCTTGGTTGTTTACTGTATAAACAATTCCCTTACCTGTTTTTCTCAAAGATACAGAGTACACGTTGTTTTGTGTGTGTGGATGAGAGATGTTGGTCATTGGAGGAAGGAGTGGCTGTAATTAAGAAAAAAACAGCTCATGACACATACATGCATATATATATATATATTAGTACAAATTAACAATGGAGCCCAAGTCAACAGCACAGTCCAGAGTGACAGTATTGATCAGCATGTGTGTTTTAGTAGTGTCTATTGGAGTGATGAAACAAATGAGTCAAAGACAGACAAGAGCACATAAAGTATAACAAGACTGAACTCATAGCAGCCTCAGCGGCCACAAAATGCCTCCGTCCAAGACCCAACGTTTCATCCACAGAATGTGGTAAAAGAGAGTTTGCATCAGACCGGTACATCACAGGAGCCAGCAACGCACTGGCACAAACCACCAACAATGTGTGAAAATTTAATGGGATTGTATCCAAAATTTTTCTTTTTTTTCACAATAGATGCATAGAAAGAAAACAAAAGAAGAAACGGCTCTGGTGTGAGGCGGCAGCAGTAAATAAACTTTGTGTTCATGCAGTAGATGTATGTAAAGTCATAGGCCCTTGAGATAAACAAGAGCCAGCGACACAAACAAGAGCTAGGGATGGAATAATATTAGTTATTTGCTTTTTGAATTGATATAGAGTAATGCGAGTCTGTATTTCACCAATGTGGAAAGTTTGTATAAGATGTGTATTTATAGCATTAAAACCACATCTTTAGACCAAACCGTTTTTTTTTAATTCATTAGCAATTACAGAATATGTTCAATCATTTATCAACTTCATTTAACACCATTAGTTTATAATAAATGTCACATTTAGCTTGGTCTTTATTTAATGGAGTGAAATGTCTCCAGGTGATGCTGCATTTCTCTTTCATTATTACTTTCTCTGACTGCTTGTACTTTTCAGTGTTACTGCTCACGTGAAGAGGGATGGAGAGTTCCTCATTGGCATAACTTTGTAAACCCTCCGTCACTTTGATGCTAAACTGCATGCTTAAAAAAGAGTAGTATTAAAAATACCTGTAGGATCATTATTCATTGTGTGTGTATGTGTGTGTGTGTGTGTGTGTGTGTGTTGTGGCTTGATCTTCACATCAGTATAAATATTTCAAGATCAGTCCTGATTCAAGGTCGACACAGCCCTTATTATTGAAGTCTAGAATTCACATGCATTCTTTTTTTAGTAGTTCTCAGTGGAAATCACAACTAGTTGTGTTGTTGAGCAGACAGTGTTGAAATATTAACATAGCAGATGTGTACTCACTACTAAGACTAAGAATATGAGGAAGGAGGCTCCTCTGGGAAATTAAACATTTGTTTATGATGTTTACTCTTTAGAGACGTTTTTTCATATCTAATGTCATGAATATATATTTATGTAAAACTCTGTTATTGATGTATGTGTGTTTGTATTGTGATTTCCTGTAAACACCTTAATGACAATGTGTTTGTTCCTTATATTTTGTATGCTAAAGGCAAAAACAAAAGCTGTAATAATAATGAAATTTTATTTAAAGTGCACTGTAAGTGCTTTACAGTCGAATGGATTTCGTTGGCTTGATTGTTTTCATCGATCATAAACACTTCAATAACTTTGTTTATTTTTGTTGTTATCATTATAGTTGCGGTGTGGACTCTCGCTATTTTCTTGGAGGTAGTGATTTTAAAAGAGTTATACTTACCATTTCATGCCCTCTTTAGTTTAAAACTAGTTTTAAATTAGTTCTTGTTTAACAAAAACGATGTCCCAAAATTTAGTATTTCAAACATTTTTATTTATTAATTGATTTTTGTTTGTTTGTAAGGCAATGCAAGTATACTACACAAAGTCACTGCCAATAAATCCAAGTAATGGGATTTATCTGAATAAATTTAATTGGCACATTAGTCTTTAACATTGTCCTAAGTTGCATATCACCAAGCATATAGTTTTCACAGTGCTTGCCACTATTTAATATAATTATGTAAAATAACAAGGAATTTTATCAGGCAGCATAATTATGCCAAAGACAAAACTTTGTAAGCCTACAGTATGTGAGAGTTCAGTAGCTTGTGGTACAGAGAGAAAGTGCCCTGTTCCATATTCTCTAATTAATGGCCCATAGTCTGTCTTTACTCTTATAAATATTGTAGCTGTGTTTGTTTCTGCCCATGTGCTTATTAATGGCTGCTGCTATTTACAGAGTTATGGGGTCTGAAACCCTTAGTCGTTTGTTGTTTGGGTCTCTCTCTACACATTCACATCCACACAGGCTGCGGCATGACCTACTAACACACCTATGGCTAAGAATAGCATTTCTGTGCTTAAAATGGTCTCTCTCGAGCGCACAGATGCACCATGGCTAGACTAGCTGAACCTTGTTCTGTCACATGGACTTTGCGGAATTTAATTAATGAGAAGTCAGCCGTAGTTAATGGTGATCTTACAGGTTGAGTTCAGAGATCAGAGCAGGTTTAAAGACCATACTTTCTCTTCTGGATCTGGATGAAATGGTATCTTAACATGCTTCTATATGGGCGGCATCCAGGTCTGGCTTTCTCCTGTTCTACCCATAATGCATTCAGGATGCAATTTTAACGATGCTCGTTCTCCCAGCAGACTTTCCCATTCCACACACACACTTGGAAGTGTGGCAGGTGGTGTGTGTTGGCAAGTAGGCTGAATGCGTGACTGTGGCGAGAGCTGCGAGAGAGCTGTCCTGTCTGCAATCACACACACACACACACACACCATATATTGTATGTTTGTACTACTGTGACAGTCTCTGTTTCCATTTCTTTTCTCATGAACATGATTCTCCTCACCGCTCTCTGGTGTAAAACGCCCCTCTGATCAGCCTCAGAGACCCAACGATGGTTTCCTGTGTGATTTGTGTCAGCATCCCTATTCTGTAGCTCTGAACAGTACTGTTAGTTTTATATTCTGGACAAAAAGGAATTGATACTAGCGCTAAAGTTGGAGCACAGAGTGTTCAGGTTGCTCATGTTATTATCTGCCTATACTGAATTACATTGGTACAGTTTGTACATTTCAGCCATTGAAATTGGAAGAGAGGAAAGATGCTTAGAGGGTACACTGTAAAAAAAAAAAAATATTTCTATTCAAATTGTGATGCTTCATGCAGTGTGATACTTGCCATTTCTTTGTAATTAATTGAGAAATTTACTAGTAATTTCTGGGTGAAAACTCTTTCTGTGCCATTTTTTTCAGAGTAGATGCATGTAGAAAAGCTAATTGTGAATTTTATCTTACAATTCTGACTTTTTGTTCTCGCAACTGTCAGTTTACATCGCAGGATTGCATTGATGTAAACTCACACAATACAGATTTTTAAGTGGATATGTTTCACATAACCAAATTGTGCCGTTTCCCCTCCTTCGAAATCTCAATTGAACCCTTGGGTGTAGCTTAAGGTCTGTCACAAGCATCCACACATTATTGAGTGACATAGATGGTCATTTATTGAGGTTGGTCACACGTGACTAGATGTTCTTTGAATATTTCTTATGAGAAAGCTCCAGGCTCTGGGTCACTTTTACAGCTGTGACAATTTTAGTTCATTTTTTACTATAGATGATCTACATGTTCACAGCCGAGTATATGGGATATCTTGGAGCTTTATAGCTTGATGCTGTTTTTAAGCATTACTAATGCAGCATCCACTGCCAGAATGTTGAATGTACCTCACAGAATATTTATTGAGACTGAAATTAAAACTTTCCACCAGCAGCTCTCATTTGTCATTTGTGGTTGAGAGTCATAACAAGCACTCTGAACTCTCAAGCGAACTGTGAAGGACGCTGATCAGGGAGCTATGAAATATGACATTTTAAGAGTGTCTGTCTTTAGCTTTTTGCTTCAGTGGTGATCTGAGTCTGCCTCAAACTGTAAATTAAAGGAGCAGATCACTTAAAATAATCAAAATTGTGATTGGCGACTAGGACTGTCAAGCTGCAAATTGAGAGAAAAAGCACTGTGAATTCTAGAATACTTCTGTGATGCAAACAGAAGCTCGTTTTGGAGCTTGTTTCGCTAATTCTCATTTGCTTTCATTATTTCATTATACTGAAGAATGCCCACAGTTATAACACATATATAACAATATGGTGTATATATATATATATATATATATATATATATATATATATATATGTATATATATATATATATATATATATATATATATATATATATATATATATATATATGTGTGTGTGTGTGTGTGTGTGTGTGTGTGTGTGTGTGTGTATTGGTGTGCATCAAGAATTTCCAGTTTCGGTCCAGAATTTTTATTTTGGTGCAATATATACTGTATATGTGTGTGTGTGTTTGTTTGTTTGTTTGTGTATGTGAACCCAGCAATCAAGCCCAGTGTGAGAACAACCCAATGCAGCAGTCCTGTGCATGTTTGTGTCTGTTGAGTGTTAGTTTGATCTCTCTATCTCATCAGTATGCATACAGCAGTAGAGGCATTGCTCTGAGAGCAGCAGCGCTTATGCAGCAGTTGTTCTAATTTTTGTCTCCAACACATTTTTTTCCCCCCAATCTGGCTTCATTATTTTATATTCTGACAGAGGTCAGCCTGAGCCTGTTGGGAGAGAGCTATCTTTTGCATGCCAACCGTATCATAGCCTGGCTGGGCACTCTGAGAACACTGCTAAGATGTGAGACTCAGCCAGCGGCTGTGTTTGTGCTTTGCTACTCAGCTAGGTGGCTCTGAACTCCTGCATGTGTGCGTATGTGTGTGCACATCTAAAAGCATTTGCGAGTGTGACTGGGTGTGTGGAAGTGAGAGCAAATTGGAGGTAGGGTGTGAAAGTGGTATATACAGACTGACAATGGCATTTATGGAACTTTTACATTGAACTCTTTATTCTGATTGGTCAATCAAAAATATTCTGTGGTAAATGTTTTTGTATATTGACAGGTTTAATTTACTATATTACTAATTCCATAAGTTATTTTTTAAATAAGTCACTCTCTCTGCAGTCCTTTTTTTTGTCACATAATAAAATAATTTACTGCTGATAAACCTGCCAGGGTTTGTGTGTGTGTATGTGTGTGTGTGTGTGTGTGTGTTGAGGACCAGCAGGTCTTACATAGCCTGATTTTTGGTTATGAATTAAGTTAAGTTCACACTGTGGCTTATTTGTCTAAGAACCGCCCTTATGTACAGGAAGAGACCATCTAACTGACATGCAAAATGACCAATCACAGTTATTTTGTGTGTGCCATTTAGGAGTAATTTAATGAGTTTATTAGAATTATTATTACCACATTAATATAAATGAGAAATCAAAAATATGTATGACAATAATAGACCATAAATTATGGTAAATCAAAGCAAAAAACGAAAAACAAAGCACAACATAAAGTGGTCTCAAATGTATTGATTTAGTTATTAATTCAGTGATCTCTTTATTAGTTTATTGCAAAATATTTATTTATTATTTTTTTTAGAATTAATATTATTAGTTCTTATTGTAAAATGTGCAATTATTGATTGATTTATTGAAAACTATTAATTTATTTGATGCCACTATTATGGCATGCGTTTATTTATTTTTTTGGCACGGCAAACATACCTAGTTATCTATATACGTTCTGTCTAAACTTAAGATCGGCTATACATCTTCACAAGGTTGTTGTGGTTTTACAAAATTAAACCCAGAGTTTGACTGCAGTCAGTAGTTCTGTAAACTCTCTGTTACTAGCTTATTACTGCACTAGATGGGAGCTCTCCATGGTGAGCTGTACTGAATTAAAAGTTCACCACAGGGAGAAACTAATGACTTCCATCAGCCTGCCTCAACCACAGGAAGTGGCCCACAAAGGCACCAGGCGGGCAGGGTTTCCTCCTGGGTCGGCAGGTGTAAAGCTATAGCACTGACTGTGGGAGCCAGGCCATGGACCAGAACCCACCATACCCCCAACTCCTAAAAGCAAACAGCAGCCAAATCAGTGCCTTTCCCTCCTCCCTAGTGTGCCTATCACAGAGCATGAGATGACATGAAGAGAGAAAGCATGAAAGAACAAAGGAAAGCTTAAAAAATGTAAAGCCATTAAAAGTTATTTGAAGTAGATCACGACTTGCAAAGATTGATTCATAGTTTAGAAAAGCAGAAAATGAGGGGATGAGTCAATATTCAGGAACAGAGGAATATCAGTAACAAAAATCCTCAAACACTAATTTGAGTGATGTGTTGGCTGCTTTTCATAAAAATTTTTTTTTGCGCTTACATAGCCCGTGGTATATTTACAGTGTTTTCTCTTGCCTTTTTGGTGCTCCTACAAAGCCTTGACATTATTTTAATGTCAAACTCTAATTCAGAAAACCTCCTTTCTGCTTTCAGGCATTGTAATCAGAAAACCAAAGCATTGATCTTCTCACTGTAACATTGGGAGGGATGAAACAGGGATGTCGCTTCTAACAACCGTGTTATGGGACTGTTTATTTGCTTAAGCTAAATTCATACTCCTTCTCTTCTCTTGAATAAATATGTAGTATATTCACTCATTAAGTACTTGCATTAAGCTTTAGTGATGGAAAGGCCCTTGCTGATTACTCATTTGAGAATGACGTGTGTATTTCTGTGTGTTTGATCAAGGCACTTGTGGGATTTGTGAATTGCGTGTTGTGCTGCGTGTTGATTTGCTCTCCATTCATTTGCTTCTGAAGAGAGAGAAGGGGAAGAGATAGCAAGAGATGAATACATGACAAACATCAAATTTGCATTGATGGTGTAAGTTAAAGAGGATAGATGGATAGATGTTAAATGATAGATCCGCTGAAGATTTTATAAATAAATTAAATATTACAATTAAATATAGACAATTCAAGTTTTCATAAATAAAATGGATTAATGGATGGATATATACTGTGAAACAGTTAAAGATTAAAGAGGAATTTATGTTTTATTTATAAATATGGACGGATGGACGATAAATGATAGACCAATTAAAGATTGTCAAATTAAAGTTTAATATTTATTTATAAAATTGCATTATTGAATGGATAGATAAATGATTAAAGACTTAATAAAGACTCAGATTAAAGATTGATTTATTTTACTAATAAAAATGCAAAAAGATTTTCAAATTAAAGGCTAATATTTTTAAAATTGGATTGAACAGAAAGACTAATTGATATTTACTATTTATTTATAAAATTGGATGTATGGGTGGGAGATGGGTGTTAAGATGGAGACAGTTAAGATGATGCTTATCAGGTTAAAATGAGTGGATATTGCTGGATGATAGTTGTCAAAGTAAAGGTTTATTTATTTATTTTTGTGGTTTATTATTATTACTAGTATGTATGTTAGTAAAATACTTGATTTCCATTTTTTTTAATTAGTATTAAAGTTTTTTATGACGTAAACACAAGGACACTGTAGCATATCCTGTCGACACACAACATTGTTAATGCAAAAGATGATGATCTGTACAGCATGGATGAGTTCATGTAATTGAATGACGTATTGTCCATTTCGTCACGGCCCGTGGTGTTCTGAACTCTTGCCTTTGAATATAACTGCGTTATGTATTAGCACCAACCATAAATCAACAAAGGCATAAATGATTCCCTGCTTTCTTTTACCTGAGCTGAATGATGTGATGGAAAGCAAATGGGATGACAGAATGATCGCAGGCAAAATTATTGTTTCATCTTATCCTCCAGTAGGAGTGTGTGTGTCTGTTTTTCCAAGCCATTAACCAGTGAAAATAGGGCTACAGGCTTATAAACCTCTTTTCATATTGAAACCAAATGGAAGGATTTCCGCAGGTGAGGAAACGGCTTGCATAACGAGGAGTGTGAACAGTGGATGACTGTTACAAACGGGGATTAATAAACTCATGCTCATTACGGTGTAATGTTTTCCTCCCTCTGGTGGTGGGCAGAGAGCCAGATAGGTGATGATGATGATGATGATGGTTTATCCTGTGGAGGGATTCGAGTTCAGGCCTTGGTAATAGAGACCGATGATGTGTCAGCAACTTCCTCCTCTGGGACAATGGATTTGCACTCATCAAGCACCAAATACAAGAAAAGGGAACTGACTTGCAAACACTACAATAACTTTTAAACTATCTAAAGGCCTTAAAATGGCATGAGAAAAAGTCTCAAACTGTACAGGATGAAGGACAGCATCATGTTTCAGAAGATTCTTGCCACTAGCTCCATTTGAAAAAATAATGGCTTACTTCAAAGTAGATTACTCTTGAAATCTTTAAAGATATCAGCTTTCATCTTGCCAGGGGGATATTTTCCTTTCCTTGTCTGTAATATTATCTGCATTATTTCATTGGTGTAGTAAAAGTGAGCGGGATACTTTTTGTTAAATCAGAGACATTTCAGTGGGTTTTGAATTACGCACATACATAGTTCATTTGCCTGTCATTTCAGTACCTTTATGTTGAAGAAGGAAGAAAACAACAACTTTGGTGTCACTCAGAGAGCTACTATTAAAAGTGCAACTGTCATTAGTATTCACAAGCTATTTGTGTGGTGCCCCAAATTTAGCAGTACTAAGAGAGCGCGCTGTGAAAACATCCATGCATGAAATGGCTGTCTAATCCTACCATTAGGAGAATTTATGCATGCAAATCCGAGAAATTCTTCACAGGTGTAATTATTGCTAATTAGCTATAGATATTATTTAGTTGCAGGCAAGGTAACGAGAACACAACAACACAAACACAGTATGACTGTGGAAAAACATCAATAGATTTGTGTGATAATGCTGAATATGTGCCTCTCTGTAGCACTCCTCTGGTGACAGCAGTCATCAGTAGATATTAATCTTGCTTTAATAACTCGCCATTTCCCCACAGGCTGCAGTTCTCCTGATGGTCTAACATTTCCCTCGCTCGTGCCCTCTGCCAGGGACTTTCATCAAATTGACATTCGCTCAGAAACACCAACTTGTTTAATCACCTCTGATTGGAAAAGGGAAAATCTCTGTATTGCTTTCAAAGAAAATAACTGTTTCCAGAGCACCTTTCTTTATTGCAATGGAGCAAACAAACTCAAACAGTGATTAGCTGAATTACTGAATTTTCTTATAGGGAAACTTTTCCGTATAACTGATTTTTTAAATTCGTTCAAATCATACGATTTGAGTAGATTTTAATAGCCTTCAACTTTTGTTTTAAACTGTCATTTTTTTTGTCTTCTATTTAGAAGTATTTTTATTTGTATTTTTTTATTTTATCTATTTATTAAGTATCTTTATTGTACAAATTGTAATTATTAGATTCTGAAATGGAAATTAATTGTAAAACTTAGTTTATTTATCCGTAGTACTGTATAGTAGTACTACTAATAATATTGATAATTATAAATCGAATAATAATAATAATTATTATTATTTATTTATTTATAGAAATTAGTCATTTATAATATGGGGTAAGTTGGTACAGTGGGAACCTATTATTATTTATATTATCATTATTATTGTTGTTGATTATTTTTTTTCTAGAAATGTTCTGAGGTAAGCTGGTCTCATTGGTAATCTACTCTTTATTGAAATTTTGAAATATAAAAAAACTAAGTAACAGAAAAGTAATCTTCCATGAAATAAGTTATGCCACAGAACAATTCATGAAACAGCAAGGAGGATGTGAAATGTTAATAATGTGACTGATCATATTTTACTGTACAGTACATCAGAGTTTTAACTTTTTCTTCTTTAAGGCTTCAGAAAGAATAGTGGTTGCTTATACATTACAGACCTTGTCAGGCACAGAAAAATCTCTTTTTTTTTCGAACAAGGTGACTTTATTAATCACCGAACTTCTGTAAGGTGAATGTAACAAAAGCACTCTCACAGTTTTTCATTACATTTGAAGGTCAGTGTGTGCTTACATTGAGAGAGGCCTGTGTGAGTTAACCTTAGCATGATTCGAATAGAGCAGAAACCTGTGTATATCTCTACACTCTGTGATTCGACGTGATAAAGCTTGCATTTCAGCTGTATCTGCTATTGTGGTCCTGATGGTGATTAAATCTGAAGGTTCAGGGCATGATTCTATTATAACAATATTTTATTCTAGGGAATGTGAGGGGAAATTTGAATGAAAAATAATGGCACCAGTGTAAACTCATTTATGTCTAGTAAAAAGTCCACAGGTCTTAGTCTAGATAATGCATCTTCAAGAGCATCCATTAGCAAGATGATGATGATGCATAAAGAGGAAATAAAAGTACATGAGTGAAATAAAAGTGATAAAGTACACTACAACCAAGTGTATTTATATTTAACGTTTACTGTTGGATCAAACTGAAATAAATACAATATTAGAAACAACATTTTTCACAACACAAACATAGGAGTGACAATTCTTATTATTTCATAATTCCATGCAATTCATTTGCAGTTCATTCCCTTTTATTCTGATGCTTCAGATGTGAACAGATAAGTTCAGAATAACATTCAGATCTTTTGTAGCCGGTGAAATCTCTGAATCTTTATGAAATGCATTAAAGATTTTGTCAGACTACTTTTTTATGCTTTACGGCGTGCATGTGTGTGAAGCGCTGCATGCATCAGTCTCTCACTGATTCACCAAAGGAAGAGAGAGATGGATTTTCTTCATCAGCTGTGGTTTGAATACATTCTGGTGGATGCCTTCAGCCTTTGTTGTGTGATAGAGGGATGTGCAGCTGAGAGGAGAGATATCTGAGATAGGGAGGACGTGTGGTCCACACCACGGCGGTCATTAAACGTCACAGGTTATGGTACTAGCTTGAGCCTCTCATTACTGTGCATTTGTTTGGCTATTTAATGCAGCTGCTGAGAGCCGGGGCATACGGATGCTGCCCGTAATCGAGTTTGTGTAAGGCAGCAACAGATTGTGATTTGAAGAAGAGAGGCGGGAGGTGGAAGATCCCAGGGTCTCTCAGGGGATGCGGTGGGCTTGGTAAAAGCCATATGCACCTTAAACTTCCCAAGAAAATGTTCTGCGTTCATAATCTGTGTTTAATCTAGAGAATTATGGAGACTGATTTAAGCTCTTAATAAACATTCAACAAATGGATGTTTTTTTTTTAGCAGGCAGAGAAGTGCTCGAATGATGGCACACATCAAATACCAGCAAATTTCCTAAAAAAAAAAGTTTTTAGCATTTCATTGGAACACATTGGCCTGTATCCAATGTCAAAGGCCCCAAAATATGATGATAAAACCCCCCAATATATTTTATGTATAAAGATTTATTTAGGATTTTTTTTATTGCCTATATATATATATATATATATATATATATATATATATATATATATGGTCTGTAGTATGGGATTCTTCCAGTTCTTAAATTAGACTCAACCAATAGCATGACTTTGAATGTGGGCTTGTGCGTTTGTTTGAACAATACCAGCATAGTCTCTGCATTATATTATTTAATGTAAAATGATTTTAACATTGCAAAACATCAGCTTTAACGTTGCCAGTGTATTTCTTTACTCATTTGAAAGCTCCAACATCTAATCCACATTGACAGTGTTCAAATGTTGTGATTTTGAGCTCTTCTAACGATTTTTCCTGACCTTTCATACTGTACTCCAAAACAGAGTGACAGACACTCACAGAAGGCTGCTTCTCTCAGGCAAATCCTTGGTCCCCGCAGACAGACTAACCTTACACCCCTTCTCTCCTTCTCACTCTCATCCCCTTCCTTTCCCATCATCTTCTGAGAACAAATGAAGCACTGAAGGAAAGAGGGGAGGAGCGCATTGGGAACATTAGCAGGTCGATCAGCTGAGATGGAAAGGTGTAAGATCCTCTCTATCTTTTTGCCCGTGAACTTTTGGAATATCATATTAGAAGCGTGGCCTTCAAACGCATCGATCGGCTGCACAACGAAAGCTCCCCTCGCCTGTAAACAATCATAACTGTCAGCAGCTCTTTCAGTCCACTGACTTCTAATATAGAATTATACTGCACTGAATTGTAAACATTTTGCAGATTGTGGTTGCACAATTGGCAGCTGTCACTGAATTATTGATATCAGATAGTTAAATGGGTATTCTGTTCTTTCAGATACGTTTAATTGAGTCGGTTAGAGCTCTGCTGCAAGTTTGAAGGTCTTTGCTACATCACAGGGCGACTATAAAAGAAAATGATGCTGATTAAGTTATTAATTAGTAAGTTTTTGTGCCAACTCCTACACCAAATGCTTTTTACATAGCAAGCATTAGTGTGTGCACTTGTGTGCGTGTGTGCATATGTCGACATAATAGACTACAGCGCTGGCTGCTACTTTGAACCGATGATTAATGTAGCTTTCAAAGAGAAAACAAAATGATATATTTTTGTTTGTTTGGGAGGGAGCGCTTTGTTAGCTCCTCGTCTCTGTAGTCAAAGGTTTTTTCTTCCTCATTGACTCTGTTTACTGTTAAATGTATTTCACTGTCGCCCAGTTGTTAGCATTTGATCGTTTGCAATGAGATAAACAGATGTCAATTACAAAGACCAAGATACAAATAAAGAGAAATGAGGCCGTGGTGAAGAATGTTCATTTGTCATTTGATGAAGGAACAAACGATGGAAATGACAAACACAAACTTCTGCAGCAATTTGTAGTGCATTGTAAAATCTCCAATTAATCTCTGAAACTCTTAAAAATTCTGTTGTCATCCCACCAAAATGATGTCACTTCCTGGATAACTAGCTTTATGTCACCTGGGGTATAGCTTTATGCTGTCACTGAGAAACTGGTTTTATGATAGTATTGGGAAAAAAGGCTGTATGATGTCACTGGGAAACTTGCTTTTGATGTCATCAAAAAACTGGCATTATGATGTCATTGGCAAACTAACTTTATGACGTCAATGATAAACTAAATTTATGACGTCATTGGGAAACTTGCTTTTGATGTCACTGAGAAACTGGCTTTATGATGTGACTTAAGAACCAGCTTGATGATGTCAATAAGGAACTAGTTTTTTATCTCAGGAGTTGACTTTTGTACCAAAAATATTATAAAAGGCTAACAGGGTGGAAAGTAAACAAAAAAAAAAAAAAAGAAAAAAACAACATTCTTCGCAAATTTGTTGCTCGAATTTTTAATTAAGACATTACAGGATTTAATTTAAGGATTACAGGAGAGGAAAAAAGTAAATGCACATATTGTGTATTAGTTTAAGTTACATGTTAGCAATTAAATACAATAAAAAAAAAAAATAAAAAAAAATGATTTCTATCATTAAAATAGATTTTTTCCAATATATTAAGACAATTAAATTTTTTTTTTATAAAAACTCTCCGAATGGAACAATTTTGGAACACTCAATATGATGGAAATATGAAAATGTATCTCACAGCAGGAATTACCCAGGATTGTGTCTGCCAGCAGAGGACGAAGGACATCAGTCCATTTCCATGCCCTTTAATCCGAGAATTTCTCTCTCTGATGCGTGCTGACGGAGCGGTCGGGGAGGATTACCCAGCATCCACAGTTGTAGAACTGCTCTTTTTCAGATCCCGTCTGGCCCAAAGTTCAACTTTAGGTGACTGGCCTTTTGCCGAAAATCGTGTGTAATGATCTGTTTTCCCTATTAGCTTTTTAAATGTAACGTCTATGTGTGTTCCCAACTGCAAAGAAACAATTTACACTCATCATGCAGCCAGCAAGAAATGCGCTGTTGTTTTATGAATGATTTATGAGGGAGCAGATGTTTGTGGCTTGCTGGACAGAACTCTAACAGAGTGACCTTGGCCTAAACTGACAGAAATCATCAACATATGGCTAAACACACATACTGTACATTGAATCTGCTATACACTGTAGCTGTATGAATGCAATATTGTATGTAATTTCCCTCAATACCAAGATAAACTAGAAATTTGTAAATTTCTGATAGATTAATTGGGTTAATATGTGCATCTAAACCCAAGCGACTGCCTGTTTGCATTTATTTACACAACTAATTTAGTTTTTTTTTTCTTAAATCACAGTCATTCTACTAATTAACAACCACTTTAATCCTACCATTTTCAGAGTGCGATAATGTAAAACCATAGCGTTTGTTCTCCCTCCTGTAACTCTCTTCTTCTTTTCTGCCATAGGCGATTCTAGGTTTTATCTAATGGCTTAGGGCGGCGAATGGGAAAACTCTAAGGGATGAGATTTTTGCAATGCTGGTCATTAAATTGTAGTTAAGCCACTGAGAGCTGACTTAAAAAAAAAAAAAAACCCGATGGAAACCAAGTGCCGGTGCAAAGAACTGTTTAATAAAAAGCTGTTAAATATTCACACTGTGCTTTTCCCTTCACATGAAAATCAGATCTGTTAACACTGCACTTTGCATACACACCCGTTTTCGTGGAAGTGTGTGAAGATAAACACTTAAGGGAAAGCACAGTCAGCATTTGCCCCCTTATTTCAGATCTCGCACCCGGTACAGTTGAAGGTCACTAAGATCATCGATGACCCCTGTGATTGGAGGATCTCCACTCACACCAACACTTGTTGATTTAATTGAATGGCTGGACTTGTGCAGGGTGGGATCATGTAGCTAATAAGACTGAATACATTAGCCCTCGCCCATGGACTTTTAGAGATTAATTATTGCATGACATCAGTAGAAATACATAAAACATCAATTATATCATATTTGCTAAACTTTCCTTTGCCTTTTTTGCTCCTAAATTAGCTGAACAAACTTCCTCTGAAGGGCTTTCTTGGCAAGACCTTACCTGTTCAAAATTTCAGAGGTTTCTTGATGCGCCGAACCCTCGAGAATCTCAGCATAGCTTCGAGCTGCTCGTCCTCCCAATTTGAGATTCTTCCAAGAGTTTCTTTCCCCTCCCTATCAATTCTGTCATTATTTACTCGCCTACCTGTTGTTTCAAACCAGTATGTCTTTCAACTCTCAATTACACCTCATCAAACTCATAATTTTGGCACATCATGTACGGTTAGGAGATGTGAGACTCAATGAAAACGAAATAATTTTTTATTGTTGTGATAAATACTCCATAATCCTAAAATCAAGATGAACTACAATACCATTCATTTACAATGATAAAAAAGATTTTTGCTTCAAATAAATACTTTTCTTTCGAACTTTACATTCATTAAAGAATCTGGGGGAAAAGTATTACGGTTTCCACAGAAATATTGAGCAGCACAACTGTTTTCAAAAATGATATTTCATGTTTCTTGAGCAAATTTCTGTAATGAGTAATGACTGGTAAAAAAAAATAAAAATAAACCAAAAATATTATTCACACAAATAAATTGCATTTCAAAATACATTAAACTAGACACAAGTTATGTATGTTTTGAAAACCGAGCTCTCAATACACTGTAAGCAATTATTGTTTCTGATTTCAGAGCTCAACTAAACTCGACTGAGTTACTGGGTTAGTTGTCTCAACATCTGTTAAAATGTTGCCTCTATTAGTATTCCTGCCGCGAGCTATTTCATAAAGTGGAGGGGACAAAATCAGCCATGGCAAAGAGTGCTAGGGACACGTCCCACCCATCCAGTCAGTAAATGACCCCTCCATGTGGAATTTCTCCATGCAAATGCCTTTCATTAAAAAGCAATCGACATCACACATGATTCTTCCTCCAGGAAAGCCACAGCTCTCCCCACAGCTCGACAAGCCATAAATCCAGTCCACAGCCTGGGAAGAACATTAGTTAATGGCATCCAAACAATGTAAAACAGTGATGCTGTGACTCTACAGGAGGAGGGAGATCAAATCGACCATCCCAATTAGAGCCAAGACCCCTCATGAACTACATCCAATCAGAGAGCATACAATTACATGGAGAAACATTCATCCTCCTAGGAAAGCAAAAAGACCACTGGAAAGGAAGGGGGAGCAGATAATGAAGATTTTAAAATGAAATGGCTTCATGCGTACAGCACAAATGAATGAGATTATTAAAGACTGTATGTATCGCGCTCTGGTTTGCTTTCATGGCCGGCCTTAGAGGAAGAAATATGCCTCTTTTATGGCAAATGAATGCAAAATTAACAAATGAAGAGAAGATGAGCCTCTTAAAACATAATGATCTCACGGAGAGTGCTTCAATAACATTTTAGCATGTGAGTGGTGCAGTATTTTCAAGATGTAGTGTTCTCAGAACCATTTCTCTTTGGGATGACCAGCAAATGAAATGCAAGAACTGATGTAACCACTTGAAATTATGTCTTAATTAAAAATTCTTTAAAGTGTTCAAATATTGATTTAAAACATATCATCAAGGAAAAGCGTTAGTACTTCAGTATTAAAACATTTGGAAGCACTAAGTTGGCTTGAACCCCTGCTGAATGGCATTGCTAAACTGGATACCTCTTGCCTAAATTAAAAAATGTCTTATCTGCCCTGCAGTCTGTTTGCTGTTCAGATCAATGAATCTAAATAGAATCTCAGAGAGCTTGACACTGTGTTGATAGTGTTTATAGAGAGGACAGGAAAGGACAAAGACTAAAATTGGTCTTTGATATATGGAAAAGACAATAGGCCAGTATGCTTCTTGCACAAATTACCTACTGGATACATAAAGATATTATGTACCTATCTGTGTGTGTAATATTTATTTTATACAGTAGTTCAATAAAAATAGGTTAGTACTTAGTAACACATTTTAGAGGCAAAATGGTCAGTTTTTGTTTTGGTTCCTTCGACAAAAATCCCTTTAAAGGAACAGCTCACTCAAAAAGGAAAATTTGCTGAAAGTGTTCTAATTATCAGTCCATCTGAGATGTAGAGTTGGAGTTTTAATTGGAAAAGCTTTGGAGAAATTGATCACCGATGGATCCTCTGTAATGAATGGGTGCCGTCAGAATGACAATCCAAACAGCTGATAAAAACATCACAATAATCCACATCTTGTGAAGCGAAAAGCTGTGTGTTTGTGGGAAACAAATCCATCATTAAGGCATTTTCACTTTAAACCATTGCTTCTGGGCAAAATACAACTTCATAATCCATCATAATGCTTCCTCCAGCGAAAAAGCCCATCATGTGTTGCTGGGAAAGCTGCAATGAAGTGCTGAGAATCAACGGCCCTTTTATGTCTTGTTGTCAAATAAATTGCATTTAAATAGTCTCGCATGCAAACCTACGCAGGTTAATGATGCTCTAAGGATCTTGGTGTAGCACAGAATACATTTAAACATCTTAAGGGCTGCGTATTTCACAGATGATGTGCAAGACATTTTTTTATTTAATGTGTGTGTTTTTTTAAGGGCACTATGTCACACTGCAGTAAGGAGAGAGAGGAAAAAGTGAGCGAGAGAAAGAAAGTCATTCCGATCAAGAGTTACAGGTTCTCTGCTAATCCGCCACGTCTCATCCCTGACAGCAATACAAACTCTGTAATCTTATGACTTATCACCATGGCAACATCCATGTTCTCAGTCGTAGCTCCAAGGTGAGATGAATGGATGCATTTTTCATGGGTATTTCCAGAATGCACCAGTCTAGGATGCTCATGGGAGCTGCAGCAGAAATGCAGCATGAATGTGTAATCTACTGGAAAAATGAAAGAAAAACATGAAGCACAAACGAAATGTACAGTTTAGATCCAGTTATTTAATTCAGCATCTAGCAATCAAAGTAACATGCTGTTTAAACATGACTGCAAACATAGAACCCACTCAGAATGCAACTTCATTACCAAATCTGGAGAACAAGCGAACTGTAAACTGAAAACTATATGTGTTCAGAGTTATCCTGCAGTGTAGACTGACTGTAAATTAAATATTGAATATTGTCTTAATATTTGATCTGTCATTCAGGTGAGGGACATTCTGTATGAACAAAGGAAGCTGTCACAATCCTTTGTGTCTGACAAAGTGGGTTGTAATCCTTCCTGTGAAAGAGGAAGAAATGCAAATGAAGGGATGTTTATGTCTGTTTACCTTTAGTGTTCGCTGCTTCTCTTGTGGTCTTGTTTACTCTTAAGTGTACAGGAGTTTTATTTCCTTTATTATTTACTTCACCTTATTTGCTCCACCTCATATGTATTCTCAGTTGTCTCTCTCTGTACTTTATATATCCTTTTGTATTATGTACTCTATATCCTTTGGCAGTATTGTAAAATTTAACAATCATAGCAATAAACATTTGATTAGATTCTGATGGAAACATATAAACAAACAAAGAGGACAAAAATTGATGTTTTTAGACTTAACAAAGAACAAATATTGTAACATATTTTTTGGGCATGCACTATGGTAATTTTATTATATATATATATATATATATATATATATATATATATATATATATATATATATATATATATATATATATATATATATATATATATATATATATATAAATATATAAATCACTTCCTCTGGTTTATTGCTTTTTATAAATCATCAGTATTTAAAAAAAAAATCCATCCTCCAATTTATGTCTTGGTTCTGTTTAGTTAGTTTCATCATGCACTTAGTTTTGTTTTTATGGACTTGTCATTGGTTTTTCTTCAGTCACATGTCTTCCTTTTTGTTCAGTTTTCCCGCCACTCTTTAGTTGTCATGGTTATTCATTTAATTTACTCAGGTGTTCATCGTTATGGCCCTTATTTATCTTGCATTTAAGTTGCTGGTGTGATCTTTCATTTGTCTGGTATTGTCTGTGTATTACACAGCTGTCTCGCAGTTTGGCTTTCTGTGGATTTCTGTAAAAAACCTGAAAATTCTGAAATCATTTTCATCATCGTCTTCATCCTTGGAATATTTGTGACAATTTAGTTCCTTAGCCTAACAATGTTGCAATGAAGTAGTATCTTTGATTCATATATTTTTTTATTAGATGTCAAATAATTTTTCAGTGGACTACATCAATTCAATCTTTATTTAATGAGTGTATTCACTCGCAAAACTTTTGAAGATAATTTCCTTAAGCCAAAACTAGAGCAAGGGTTAGGGTTAGGGCTGGGCTCAGTCAAAACCAACAGGCTTAACTGAAAAGGTTTTTCCATGTTGCCTTTCCAAACACGGGTGTGATGTTGACCCAGCGCTTAATGTTCTGTAGAATATTTCCCTACTCTGGTAAACAGTGATGTGACATTTAACAAGCAGATGTTTACATAATGAATGGCCCCTGCACTCACTAAACAGCAGAAGCACAGATGAAGGTTTTACTGCAGTTAGGTCCCCCTCAAGAGAGTCTCAACCATGTTGCTGCATCAGAATGTGTTCATGAGAGCATCATCCTCCAGGGTATGTGTTCTGTTATTCTGAGAAAGTTCAAGGGAAGTACGGTACTATTGTCCGCCAGCCAAAACACAACCTCTAAAACCCTTTATAATGACTCATTTCACTTGCAGGAAAACTGAGATAGACAGTTCGTTCTTATTGTTTAAAGAAATACAGTAGTTAACCCCAAAATTTAAAACAGTTGATAAAAAAAAGTTAATGTCTTGTAAAGCAAAATGCTGCATGTTTGTAAAAAACAAATCCGTAGTTAAGACATTTTAAAACAATTGCTTCCAGCTGAAATAGGAGTCTTCTATCCATATTATTGCTTTCCCCAGTGAAAAAGTCATCTAACCTGAACCAGGAAGGAAATTTTACAAGTAAAAGAGTACAAAGATGTACAATAAGTGGATTTTTATGTTAGAGGACAACAGTGGATGGACTTTTTCACTGGAGGAAGCGCTATTTCTTACAAAAACACAGCTTTTCAATTCAGGAGAGATTAATTGATGGACTGGAGTCGTATGGATAACTTGTGGCTTATTGTAAGTTTTTTTGTTGTTGTTGTTTTTCAGCTTTTTGAACTTTTTGAAATACTGACAGCACCCATTCACTGCAGAGGGGCAAGTGATATAAAGCTAAATTTCTCCAAATCTGTTCCTAAACAAACTCATATACATCTTGTATGGCCTGAGTTTAGGTACAAGTTTTCTAACTTGTTTTCAGAACTAGGAACAACCATACTGAAAGGTCAAGACTCAATTAGCATAGCTTAAAAAAAGGGTAGCACTTTATTTTACAGTCCTGTTCCTCATGTACATACTATGTACTTATTATAGTAAATACAATAACTATGTAATAACTAGGTACTAACCCTGAACCTACCCCTAAACCTAACCCTACCCCATGTAGTTACCTTGTATTACCAGAACTTTCTTAGATAAATACACTGTAAGTACACTATAAGTACATGTTAGTACACGTACTGTAAAATAAAGTGCAACCAAAAAAAGAGCACAAATTAATAAAACAGCAATGATGCTGAAATGGATTTTCTGTCACTGATTCAATTTGTGTGTTTGCATATGATTCATTTTATCAGATGAAGGCGAGAGATGAATACACAATCAATATTGTATCACGGGAAGCTTCAAAGTTTGTGTTTTTGCTCTTTTCTTTTTGTAAGACGCAAAGGCACAGCTAGTTCTGTCAAGGGAATGCTTGCATCTCTGAGCAATTTTAAGGTTCAGCCTAGGGGTCACTGCAAGGCACGGGCGGGCTGTTTTTGCTGCACTTACTGTTTGTTTTTATTATCAGACTCCGTTCTGTTTTACCGATTGGAAAAGCAGCACCTGGGAACACAACAGTCGGCAATGGAGTATTAAGTCCCATGGGTTTTCCCACCCTCCCATCTGTTTCTTCCTTTGAAAGAAGGAAAGATGTGTTACCCCAACATCACTGTAAAGCGCTTCTGGCAGTAGCTGTGTGCCTGTAGCTCTGTCGTGGGAGTTATTTTGTTGGTGTTGAGATGCTGTTTGATTACATTTCTCACTACTCATATATCCAGTGTGTACATTTTTACATGAAGGGTGTAATTTGGCGATAGTTTGCAATGCACTAAATGTTCCCTAACAGATGTTAGAATGATGTTCAGCAGATGTTTTATGGTTTAGATTGTTTGAATATGCAGAGTTAAATATGCCACAAGATAAGGTTGAGCTGTCAATGTCGTGAGGTTATCTGACAACAATGTAGAGTTCTGTTTTTTCGACTTTTTTGAAACTTTGAACTATTGTGCGTTATTCAGTAGTAAGCTAGTATTAAATTCTGAACAAAAATGATGTTAAAAATCATGCCTGATTTTCAGTCAGTGATGTAAGGCTCATTGTTATGAAAGCCTGTTTCCATCAAAGTAAACAAAATCAATTAGTAATAGGGACTTTTTAGTTTCACGATCAAAACTTTTTTTCTGTAAACTCGAAATAAACTCTTTTCATCATAGTTTCACAATTCAGACATTTTTCTTGGAATTCACATCAGCGTTTACATTTTTGTTAGTTAGTTTGTTTGTTTCCACCTTTTTATCTCGCAGTGCTACATTTTTTCTCTCATGGTTGTGAGGTTATATTTCACAATTCTGACTTGTTATGGTTTGTATTTTAAAATTATGAAAAAAGTTCAGAATTGCAAGTAAAAAACTAAGTCTGTTTTGTGAAAGAAGTTGTGGTTACCATTTATTTTTTTTATTTTTTTTACTCCATGGTGGAAACAAGCTTCCATACGTTGTTTTTGTGCTATCTTTTATTGTAATGCATTAAAATCGAATTCATTCTTAAAGTGACTTGAAGACACCTTTTCTATGAATAATTTATTTATTTATTTATTTATTTTTATTTTGTCTATTACTATATTAAGTGAAAAGAAAATTGTACTTGCAAGTACTTTGGCATAATCTTTTATTTTTTTAGGAAAAAACAACTCTGAACATATTTGAATAAACTGCTTATTAATGTTTGGAAAAACTTTTATCTTCGAAATCAAAGCGATTCATGCAGAATCAAACAAGGAAACAAACATAAAAGAGTAAGTAAGTCTCTGAAGTCTCATGAAATATCGGATCATTTTGCCTTTTTATGGTAAGACTAGATTAGGTTAGATCAGATCTTAAAGTGTCATATGCTTTTCAAAACTGTGTGAAACCAGCAGGAATGCAAAGTGTACATTAAGAACATGTTTGTAAACTATTTTTTTGATTTTATCATGAATGCCCTCATGTCATTGACCCATTATATTCTGTACATTTGTACATTAAATAAGCATTGCATTGTGGGAGACAGTAATCTGTGCAGTGTTTTATTGTTTACAGAAAAATGTGCATATTGTGCAGAATATACCATACATACTGTATGAGTTGTATGGTTGTATGCTGTTCTGAACCCAGTCCATGTTGTTCACAATTACACACTGTGTTCACACAGAACTAGAAACTGAGATTATGAGAAAACATCCTTTTTCCCTGAGAGAGTCACATGTGCAAAACCCCTAAAAGATTCATGATGCCTCTCATTTTTAGTGTAACATTTAAATTTTTTAAAGGGGCCCTTATTAATGTTTGGTCCCAGGGATATTCTTAATGAGATGTGAATATTTCATCGGAGAAACATCCTTTGTTCATTTTGCGGTCAGGGTGATTTAAAATAGAGTGAGAAAATGGGTATTAGACACGAATATCACACATTTCAGGGTTTGTACGCAGCAAAAAATTTATTTGTTGACTTTTAAAGGGAAATCTTGGTGAAGCGAGACGCTACTGCTATGAAGAAAAATGTGTGCTAAAACTAACCTCGTAACTTCTTTAACTTTTAGTTACCTTTTTACTTAACCTTTTAGTTAAAAAATGTGAAATTTCATGTGAAATCAATACATTTACTGATACAGAAGTCAGTTTTTATTCTTTTATTTATTTATTTTACTCACACAGAATTCAGAATGAAGTCAATTTTTATTTTAACTATTGTTATGCATTTATTTATCTCAGGTAGGCGTCAACTGAAATCATCAATATACTGAGACAGAAGTAAATATTAAAATTTTAATTTTAAATTAAATTTTTTTAATTTTAATTATTTATTTATTCATTTCATTTAAGCAGGCAGGAGTTATTTCCAGTGGATAAAAACAAACAAACAAAAAACATCTCTTTGGTAATTAACATTCTGCCCAGAGCCTAGAATATTGCTTTAAGAAAATGTTACTTTCTGACCTAGATCTAGCAAAGAATGACTTTTATAACATGAGTCTCATGTACACATACTCTAAAGCCTTCATAATTAAATGTTGTTTCCCAGAACATTCTAGAAGCATCTGAACGACTGTAGGGAGAGTGTGAAATGGTGCAGTGCTATAAGGCCTCTCTGCTCTGCCCTCCTGTCATGTGCGAAATGCTTGAGCGTGTTAGTCTGAGCTCTGGGACGACTGGTAATGATCAAGTTTTAATTAAGACCCCTTCCACACTATATCAGAGCTCGCCTGCTCACTGGGGAAGTGCCCGAGCTGAAAGCAATTCATGCTTTGGAGGAAAAAAAGGAGAGAAAATGTTTGATTAAATGAAGAGATCTCAACAGACTGTCAGATCCAATACATTTCGGAGACGGCTCTTGTTCGGCGTTTTAAATGATTCTGTAATTAGATTCCTCTGTGATTTGCATTTTATCTGAAACGAGAAAATGGAGCAGCTTTAGTCTTGGAAGTTCTGGTCTGGATTACAACAAATAGCCATTTGAACAAAAAGAAAAATCAGTTACACATATTCTTCTAATTTACTTCTGTCCCAAAATACATGTACAAAAACAGATAGCAGGCATTATTATGTAGATATTTCAAAAAAATGTAATCAGTGCTACAAAAATTAATTTACTGCTGTGCATGCATATGTGAATATTGCTAATTTATTTAGTCAGACAAGTCAGATTATCTATATGTCTATCTATCTATCATTGTATCATTCTACCTATTGTTCTGTCTATTGTTTTATCTGACGTTTATCTATCTATCTGTCATTCTCTATCATTCTATCATTCTATTTATTGCTCCATCTGTCGGTGACAGTAAAGACTGGAGTAATGGCTATTGGAAATTCAACTTCACCTTTATAAGAATAAATTATTTTTTTGAATACATGTTTAATTCGATCAACCATTTTCAGCAGCTTTAGAAGCATTTTGAATTCAGAATCCAGTCTGAATGGAGAAAATGACTTTGTTAAAGTATTTTGACTATTCAGCACTATTGGGTGTTAGAGGATACAAAGGCTTGTATAAAATGGGTGAAATGAGCTGGAATGAGAGATTGAACGGTAGATGAATAGGCTGCCAGTTTTTCCATTGTTCCCCTGTAAAAGTAAAGACAAAAAGAGTTTCTAAAGAAAGAACAATAGCCTGCTTCAGGTACATGTTGTTTGTATTGTATGTAGTCTCTATGTGTGTGAAGTCTGTCCTTGACGGAGTTGGTCCTCTCATGTCCAGCAAAGAAAAAGAGGCCAGCGCTCCCTCAGGTAACCCCCAACCGTCACTACAATTCCTCACACAGTGTGTGTGTTCAGTGCCCTGTCGCTTTGACTGATGGATGCAGGTGGATGTGTTGAATATGAGTGTGAGGTCATAACTCAGATGAGATGGGAAGGTGGAGTGTAGCACTCTTTCTGTCAGGAGACGGACAGACGCGCAGATGAGCGCGCGATTGAGAACGCAGATGAAAGGTTCATCAGATAGCTGGAGTGTGACTGTGATGTTGCTATTGCCGCATTAAAAGAGATGTGCGCACTCGCTTGTGAGAGACAAACATGTCTGCCAAGCTTTAAAATGGTAATTTACAAATAAATTACACCAGCAGTCCATTTCATTTGTCATTCTCTCACACACTTTCACTATATTTTGGGAATGTTATCACAGCTCTATATTTCTTGGGCCTGAAAACCATTTCCTGTGCAAATTGTTTCTATTCTCTGAAACGTATCTCTTCTGGATGAATGAAGGGAGCTTTATGGATTGAAGGGATGGATTTCCAAACCTTTACATTTGGGTAACAATAGCAATAGTCATCTGTGAGTTTGCGGTCTTTATTTCACTGACATTTTGTGGTGAATAATGTCTTTTTTTTTTCTTTGCAGGTGCATGTTTTGTGTGCATGTATCTATCTGTTGGTTCATTTGCATTCAGATTACTCTTGTTCTGTATCTGCTATGTCTAAAGCTAATGCAGCAGAGGAAAAGATTGATAGCGGAGACTTTGGCTGAGTCCATGAGCATCAGGAAGCATTGAGAAAGCTTTCAATCTCTGCTTGCTTTCCCATCTCTCCCAACAGGAGAAACAGCACAGGTCATGCAAAATTCAACAGCCAACAAGGGCACAATGTAAGAAAGAGGTATACAGAGCATAAAATACAAAATTTTGTCCTTGAAAGTATGCTCGGTGTGTACCGTACATAACTTTATTTATGTGTATTTATTTAGCCATTATAATTCTATTTCAACATCTGCCTCAAAGATTTATATATTAATCAGTAAAATTAAATTAAAAGTAGGTAAAATGCAAGAATAAGAAAGGCATTTAAGTACATTAAATACCTATATTTTTAAATAATTTAGGATATTATTTATATATATATATATATATATATATATATATATATATATATATATAAATTTGTAAATGTAATAAAAATATATTTTATTTTATATATATATATATATATATATATATATATATAGTCTATTTTTATAATTAAATTGTTTTATTATTATTTGTAATATATTTATAAGTACTTTATGCATTTTTGTGTATAAAATGTTTTAATTATACGTGTCTGTGTGTGTATGTATATGATGGATTTTTATATTTTAAATATTTTAAACACTTAAATTAACAAAACAACTCACAAAAATAGACTTACAGTTCAATGCAAAAATAAATATATAAGGTTAATAGTTGCGCTCTATGGAAGTTAAAGCTGTTAGAGTTGTTTAGTTAATTTAAGTAAATTTATTTATTGTTTATTATTATTTATTAAATTATTACTATTAAAGGGAGCATGTTTTACAACCTCTCTCTGTAAATAACCTTGGCATTTTAACTCGGAAACGAATCCACATGCTTCTGCTCGCTGAACGATAACAAATTGTTGGATTTCTTCTGGGGTTTGGCAAATCCCCTGGTCATCCTGTAGTGGTATTATCCTCTGTTTCCATGGAATGTCCTCTCATTCCTCTACAGACCACTGTGGAATTGGACAGCAAAAGATGGGAGAAAACGAGAAGGGATAGAGAAAGAGAATGAGAAAAGGAGATGAAAAAGGAGATGAGATGCAGTGATAGCATCTTTGTGGGAACGGTCAAGGGTGTGTGTCGGATTTTTGTGCATCGGATCAGGCCTTAAGGGCAGGTTGGCTATTGTTGGAAATGCAGTTCTCTATAAATAGTCGTAATAGCGGGTCCAAAGGGTACTTTATGTAATTGATTCTCAGCTCCAGAAATAGATCTGTTCTCTGATCAGAGCTTTCGGTTTCCTGCACCACAAGAGTAGTGCAGAACAGCTTTAGGACGTCACACTTGGATAGTCCCATTATGTTCTAACACCATATGTGAACATCTAGATATAGCTCTGCTCCAAATCTCAGAAGCTGCCTACCTACAGTAGAACGTGTTTTACAGAATGTTCCTATGTAGGTAAATTGTTGTATTTTCATACTTAATATGTGTATCTTAATCTCTCAATTCTGACAGGTTTTTATGCTTTAGCTGTCTATCCTGGCCATAAAAACTCCAAAATTCTGTCTTTTAAAACTATAAATCTAAAACTATTTCAAACATAAAAGCTTTAAATGAAAACATTTTAAAACTTGACTTTCTCAAGCCAACATCATATTTGGTCTTGACAAACTTTTAGTTATTTGAATTACAATTTGAAATATCTCACAACTGTGACTGTATTTACTATTATTATTATATATAAAATGTATATATATAAAAATGCAAACAAAAATTTGATGCTTTTTCATTAATTAAGAGTTGTAACTGACAGTCTGAACCGTATTATCTCACATTTTTCTTGTAATTGCAACTTTCTTTGAACTGTGACTTTATTATTGAATAATTGAAAAAGAATAATTAGATTACAAAATTTAATTGATTAATTTAATTGTATTTCTTTAATCTTATTAAACTTTTTTTTCTTTTTTAATAAAAGTTTGCTTTCGCACACTTTTTTTTAATGTGTATTTGTTTGTATTTATGTATGTTTTCTCTATTTTTCACAAGGTTTATTAGAACATTGCTGTTAGCTTTGCATCACACTGTGACATCATATGTATGAATCTATAGAGCTAGGAGTTGTTTTATGTCGAGCATTTGAGCAAGACTGCTCATTTGGGTTTTGGAACAGAAATATTTTTATGCCCTGTCCTAACTTCCTTATGTTTCTTATAACCAATTATGAGAGACTCTCTGCGACCTGCCTCCATTTTGCTCCACCTGTGTCATGGCCTTATGGTGCTTCTCTCCCTGGAGTGGGTCTGTCCAGATCACTGGAACAAATCCATGTCTAACAAGTGAAAATAAACCCAGAATCCTGAAGTGCACTTGTGAGAGTGGAAGGGAGAGAGTGTATGTTTCAAGATAATTACTTCTCTGCACTTCAAAATGTGTGCGTGGGTGTGTTATGGTCTTTTGGGAGTAGATTTAATATTGCAAATCAGACTGTTATTAAGAGTATGTTAAGTTTATTTTTTGCACATCGAGTCAGAGCACAATCTAATGTCCCGCAGCGCTGGATGTAAAGTGTTCGGAGTGTGTGTGCATGTATGTATGCTGAAATCATGATATTAAGGTTGTCTCACAGGCAGCCACCATCTGTTATCAGGGCTCTGAGACCTCATGATGGGACGGGAAATGTCACGATTGTCTCTGCAGGGTGTGTGTGAGACAGTTCCCCTCACACCGTGACTTGCAGGTCAGTTATGGAGAACGGTGACCTTTGACACCTCTCAGACCACATCAGGTTGGAAGTGATCATACGGTATAGGATGTGTTTCAGTGGCCCAATAGTGACCTGTGTACTGCACCAAAAAAGTATTCAGCCCTCTTAAGTGAGATCTCACATTTTTAAAAGAAATGTTTTGCAAAGTTGTTGTCTTTAGATACTATATAAGGCCAGATCAAATCAATAAACACTGACAGGAGTAACACACTGATCAGATAAAACATGTCGGTGCAATATTAATTTTACTGTATTTTAAATAAAACATTTATTTTGCATTAAACATCAAAACAGAATCAACATTTCTTATTGCACAGGGCATTCAGAAAGTATTTAGATCCCCTTAACTTTTTTTTTTTTCTTTTTTATAGAATTGTCTAAATTTATTACAAAGAAAAGGCTGAAATAGCTGGAATGTTGCAAAGGGTCTGAATACTTGGTACATGTGAGGTTTCAGTATTTTTCTTTATAATAAATGTAAATACACATTTCACGTTGTCATAATGTTGTAGATTAAGTGTAGATTAAGGAGAAAAACAATATTGAAACGATTAAAGTATCAGACTGCAACAACCTTTGCACGGACTATACATTATTCAAGTTATCACACTGTAAGCTATCTAACATTGTTACTGTACATAGCACAGTAAACCATTTCTATAAAAAATATTATCACACTACTGATTACTTACATAGAATACATTGTTCAACAACACTATTGTACACTCAACCAACCACTTCTTACATTGCTGCTGTTCGTAATGTACATAAAACCTCACATGCTGCTGTTCCTAATGTATATACGATCCTACATTGCATTCTTATTTATATTCTGTATATACTCTGCTCAATATTGTATATAGCAACTCCACTGTACATTCTGTAAATCATAGCTTCACTTACTCTGCACTTATAAAACACTATATTCTTGCACTTATAGTTAGATGCTAACTGTATTTCATTAGCTCTGTACTTGTACTCTGCATAATGACAATAAAGTTGAATCTAATCTAATCTAATAACAAAATTAAGTAAAGTGAAGGGCATGAAGGTATGAATATTTTACGAATGCGTATTAATTCTATTTCAGATATAAAGCATATTACATAAATATGAACTTTTTCCTTTTCTTGCATGTGTGTGTGTGTGTGTGTGTGTGTGTGTGTGTGTGTGTGTATGTGTGTATCTCTAATATTTGCTAATTTAACATGTTAGAATAATCATGATCATGATACTTTTTAATTACTGTATTTATAACTGAAAACCTTTTATATTTAACATCAAAACAGACATTTAACTTCAAATTTGAACATTTCTGATCATATTAAAATAATTGATATATAAAGTATATTAAATATACAAATTTTCCTTTATTTTGGAAAATAGTATTAGTATAGTATTTCCTTTATTTGCATATAGTATTTGTGTAATACTATGCGTTTTTATTAAACTTGCAATATGATATAAATGCATATAATATGGAATATATTTCAATATAAAATTCATTTGCAAATGTTTTAGAAAATGTGCACATATACATGGACATTTATATGAATAAACAAATACAAATTACATTTGTTTGGATATTTGCACAAATAAAAAGCTACTGTGTACAGTACTATAATTATATGGAAATGTTTAACTTTATAGCCATCATAAAAACTGACACAGCCAGCTCAGAGTCTTAAAATATCTTTTGGACACTGTAGTTTTCAAAGCCAATTACTTAGGAATATTTTGAGATTGTCTTTTGATAGCTTACACAGAAAAAGAAACCCATCATCTTCTGGTCTAACAAAAAAGAAATCCTAAAACACTTGACAATAAATTGCACACTAAATTTAGAAATGCAATTAAAACACAGATTTCTTTTTGGAATGTAATAAGCACTTCAAACCATTATAGATCCAAATGAAAGGGTTTATTGTCATATCTTGACATAAAACTGTTGAAAAAGAAACTCAAACTGGTTATTAAATCACCCACGTGTGCATAAAGTATGTATAAAATAATACCTTGACCACATTTTCTATTTAGTTTATCAGTCAGAATGAACAAATATATTTGACATAAATATATGATGGATATCAGCATTTGAATTTGTTCACATTTTTTGTTTCATTGACTGTTAAATAACTGAACGATTAAAGATACTGTTGACTCACCAATCTGGCCATGCTAAGCATTCTGGGAAGGTGCTTTGAGTTCAGCTCTCAGATGAAAAATGAATGTGGCATTTAATAAATCGTCAAACTTGACCTGTATGTCACACTAGTTAGAATGTGTACATGAACTGCCACACTGAGAAAGAATGTGTGTGTGGGAGAAAATGGTCATTTTTAATATGCTCTTCCATAAACAGCCATTTCAATGTGTATTTATACCTGCCAGGGCTCAGATGTCTGATACATGCAGGTCTCCTTCCTTAAGACTCTATAAGCAGAAAGATTAAATGTGACATCTAAGTGTAAGGTGCGAGCTGCGGGGAGATCTGCGCCGGGCGGTAATGAGCCTTCAGCTGGATCACAGAGGATACGGCAAAAAATGAGGCAGGAAACAGGTAGTTATTTCACGTCAGGACACTTATCAGACCACACATGGAAATGATACGCACTCTTCACTAAGATACTGACAGCCTATTAGCCAACCGTCAGAATTCCTGCTCCAGAAATCCAGGGAGCGAGAGAAAATATTGAAAGTGTCTGTCAATCTGATTGAATTGTAAAATCGTTGATGTTATTTGGTTGTGTCGTTCATGTTCGTGTGTGTGTGTTTACGCATTTAGTGTTGGTTTAGTCAATGCTCAAGTTTTGTATTCCTTTCCAATTAGTCGTCGGCAACCAGAATGACGGCGCTCCCTTGTAGTAATTGCACTTTGATCCTGACATGTCTAGCTGTTTTTGAGAACTGTGAAGTCGGATTTGGAGATTCTCCTTAATTGCAGAACTGTAGGTGTATCAGGGCCTGATCTCGTTTGAGATCTAGGCTATAAAAATAGAATAACACTCCAGCTAGAGTGCATTCACATTGTTTTGTTCTCAGTAGTGTTGTGTGCTTAACATGATTCACACAATTAGGGCATGCATATATTGGAATGTTTTATCGACCAGTCGAGCTCTCATTTTTTAAGTCAGTTTACAGCTGGTTTATGTCATAACCAGGAACTGCAGCACCAAGGCTTGATTAGTTTCCAGAAAATTGTGTAGGAAATCTCATTTAGTCAGGAGACAGATTCAGACAGACGTTCAGGAAATTGCCTCTTTTGTGCAATATGAAATGACATCCAGTGTTTCACTCCTTCAGTTTTATGTTGCTTTCTTTGCTACTTCATTCTTATATTTTACATTTCCCAGTGCTTCTGCTTTATTATAGTAATTTTGACTTTATTCTTAAAATATTACTAGTTTATTCTCAGTACTATAACTTAATTTTAAAATTATAGTTTAATCTCAGTGCTACTACTTTATTATCTTCATTTTGACTGCAAAACATTATGAATAGTTAAAAAAATATTACTAGTTTAACATCAACATTAATACATAATGTTAAGGTTAATTCTTAACAATCAAAATTTTTATCTGTTAACGTTTTTAACTAACATTTATAAGATTTATCATGCATATTTTTAAATGGTAATAAAATTGCATTACTGAATTCAGTATTTTGCTTTTTTATTCTTTTCAACTAATATCATTTTTAAACGGCACCTAAAAATGTACAGTCCTTGTGTAATGTATAACACTAGACTTGTCTGATATTGTTACACTAATATCACGACATATGCAAAACAGAATAATCTGACCTTTATTGCCAAGAAAAACAAGTAAAACATGGACTCGTGCAATTTACTGGCAAAATATGTCTCTCTTCCAAGAAATAATCAATGAAGGCTGGGATATTGATGGAAGCTAAAGGTCAATGGAGATGATTCACTAATGATGAAAAAGCTGATTTATGTTGCATTGAGATACACTACATGGCCAGAAGCATGTGCACCGACTCCCTATTAATTCCAAGTGTTTGAAATTAAATATTTAACAAGCACATGCATAAATTTGCCCAAATAGTGTAGATGACAACAGCTCATCGTCGTGACTGACTATTCAAGTAGTGGGATATCTCTTACCCCCACAGGCCACTTCATGAAGCATCTTAAAAAACACATCATAAAAATTCAATCACATAAACCTATACTGTATGTATTACTTCCTATTGTTCCTCTCATACTTCACAATAAACCCCAGAGTCCCCGTAGCCGAAATAGACTATATTGCAAGTATTTTTATGTGAGTTTTAAAAGATGAAACCAGGGTTAAAAGACTAGTCAAATCACATATGTTTTGAAAGCTATGACTTAGATGTCACGGTTCGTGAATGCACCGTCTCCAGCTGTAGTCATGTTACGTCATGTTGATTGTTTCATGTGGGTGTGGTCGCTGATCACTGATCAGCGGCAGGTGCGGCTAGTTCCCACAGACTATTTAACACCCTGTCTTCCGTTTCCTGTTTGTCTGATCGTTGTTTGTAGATCCTGGTGTTTGATGTCGTGTTCGTGTTGTTCCTGCCTTGCCTTGTCGCCGTTCTGTTCGGATCCTGTCGTCACGCTTGGAATACACTCACCACTGTTGGATTATCACCGCTGTCATCGTCGTTCTACGCACCCCACGTCTCAACTCACCAGTCTGTGCTGCCACCGTGGTTCCTGCGTTACTCTCCGACCTTCATCACCATACTCCTAATAAACTTACTCGTACTTGCATTTGTCTCCTGTCCTCCATTAGCGCCGTTACAGAACGATCAGACCATCATGGAGGCAGCGAGTACTCAAGCTTCATCTCTGGAAGAATTTCTCAGCGCCAGTGTTCGGAGGATGGACTCCCAGGAGAGGACTCTTAACGACACTGGTCGCGCGGTCCAAGCCTTGGTGACGCAGGTGTCCGAGCTCACCCAGCAGTTCCATCTTCTTCGAGCGCCCACTGCGCCACCCACACCGCCCGCTCTCCCGGTACCACCAGTGACCACCTCCCAGCCGGAACCGCGCCTTCCTATCCCGGAAGCATACTCGGGTGAGCCCAACTTTTGTAGAGCATTTCTAACCCGCTGTGATATGCATTTTGCCCTGCAACCCAGGACATTCGCCAACGAGAGGGCGAAAGTGGCCTTTGTGCTCACCTTACTCTCTGGGAGGGCGGCACTATGGGGGACGGCGGTGTGGGAGAACCAGGACCCATGCTGCGACTCGTTCCTGGCGCTCTCCGAGGAGATGAGGCGGGTCTTCGATCGGGCCGTCGCAGGACGGGAGGCGGCCAGGAGGCTGGCGGAGTTACGCCAGAGGGAGAGGTCCATCTCAGACTTCTCCATCGAATTCAGAACCCTGGCGGCGGAGTGCCATTGGAACGAGGAGGCGCAGTGGGACATGTTCCTGCATGGGCTGGCTGACCGCGTCCAGAGGGAGATCTACGCCCTGGATCTGCCCCCCTCTCTTAATGGACTCATTGAGCTAGCGTTACGGGTGGATGCCCGCCTCACTCGGATGGAGAGGAGGGGGCTGTTCAACACCACATCCAGGGGCCCGGCGGACGGGCGATTCAGCGGCGGAGACGTGGTCAGCCCCACCTACGATCACGAGCCCATGCAGGTAGGGCGAGCTCGGCTTTCCCGGGAGGAGAAGGAGAGGCGGAGATCCCTGGGCCTTTGCATGTACTGCAGGGGAGCCAGACATCAAGCCCAGACCTGTCCAGTAAAAGGCCAAGCCCGGTAGTACGCATGAGGCTACTATCGGGTGGGATCTCTGCCGAGAAGACCTCATCACCACCATCATCTACGCTCCTTCCGGTTAGACTGCGGTGGTCAGCACAGACACACCACTGTCAGGCACTACTGGACTCGGGGGCAGAAGGTAACTTTATGGATCGTCACCTTGCACACAAGCTCCACATTCCCCTCAAAACCCTGCCGCACCACATCACGGTCCACGCCCTCACTGGACAGCAACTCCCCACTATCTCTCACTGCACTGAGGAGATCACACTCATCACCTCTGGCAACCACTCCGAAACTATCTCATTTCACATCCTTGACTCTCCCCTGGCACCCATTGTCCTCGGGCACCCTTGGCTCCTTTTCCATAACCCCAAAGTAGACTGGTCCTCTAATTCCATTTTTTCTTGGTCTCGAAAGTGTCATGAGTCTTGTTTAGTGTCTGCTTGTCCGTCTGTGTCTGTGTCTGTGTTACAGGAGGAGGCGGTGGATTTATCTAACGTGCCCGCTGAGTACCTCCACCTGAAGGAAGTGTTCAGTAAGTCTCAAGCTGCTTCTCTTCCTCCGCATCGTCCTTACGACTGTGCCATAGAGTTATTGTCAGGTAAGTCTCCGCCTAAAGGCAAACTTTATTCACTTTCTGTGCCAGAGAGGGAGGCTATGGAGAAATATATTTCTGATTCTCTACCTTCCAAATTCATCCGCCCTTCCTCTTCTCCTGCGGGGGCGGGGTTCTTTTTTGTGGGAAAGAAGGACGGATCACTGCGACCTTGTATTGATTACCGAGAGCTGAACAACATCACGGTAAAGAATACTTATCCTTTGCCGTTGATGTCTTCAGCCTTCGAGAGGTTGCAGGGAGCGTCTATTTTCACAAAACTGGACTTACGCAATGCGTATCATTTGGTTCGGATCAGGGAGGGGGATGAATGGAAGACCGCGTTTAACACCCCCAGAGGGCACTTTGAATATTTGGTCATGCCCTTCGGGCTCTCCAACTCCCCAGGGGTCTTCCAGGCACTCGTCAACGACGTGCTGCGAGATATGATTGATCAGTTCATTTATGTCTACCTGGACGACATATTGATTTTTTCTTCTTCTCTCCAGGAACATGTGCAGCACGTCCGACGAGTGCTTCAGAGGTTGCTAGAGAATGGGCTTTTTGTCAAGGCGGAGAAATGCGAGTTTCATGCACAGTCTATTCCATTTTTGGGGTTTATCGTGTCGACTGAGGGAATACGCATGGATCCCGAGAAGGTTAGGGCTGTGGTAGAATGGCCAAGTCCAGATTCCCGTAAGGCCCTACAGAGGTTTCTGGGGTTCGCTAACTTCTACTGGCGTTTCATTCGCAACTTCAGCCAACTAGCCGCGCCTCTGACCGCCTTGACCTCCGCCAGGACTGCTTTCAGGTGGTCAAACACAGCGGAAGCTGCGTTTGCGAAACTGAAGAGCCGTTTCATTTCAGCTCCAATTCTCATTACCCCTGACGCCACACGGCAGTTCGTGGTGGAGGTCGATGCGTCAGAGGTGGGGGTAGGAGCGGTGTTATCCCAACGTTCTCCCTTAGACGACAAGGTCCACCCTTGCGCGTATTTTTCTTATCGTTTATCTCCTGCAGAAAGTAATTACGATATTGGTAACAGAGAATTGTTGGCAGTCAAGATGGCATTGGAGGAATGGCGACACTGGTTAGAAGGATCGGGGGTTCCTTTTATAGTATGGACTGACCACAAGAACTTAGAGTACATTAGCACCGCCAAAAGGTTGAACTCCAGGCAGGCTCGATGGGCACTTTTTTTCGGTCGTTTTGATTTTACTATTTCGTACCGCCCGGGTTCCAAAAATATCAAACCCGATTCCTTGTCTCGTATTTTTGACCATTCCGAACGCCCGTCCACTCCCGAGTGTATTTTTCCTGAGACATTAGTGGTCTCCACTCTCACATGGGAGATCGAATCGAAGGTCAGAACGGCCTTAGAAGGGGTAACGCCTCCGCCCGGGTGCCCACCGAACCGCTTATTTGTGCCGGAGGGATTAAGGTCCAACGTTATCCAGTGGGGACATTGCTCTAATGTGGCTTGCCATCCAGGGGTTAACCGTACTAGATTTTTAGTCAAGCAACGATTCTGGTGGCCACTTATGGCTCGCGACATTCACGATTTTGTTTTGGCTTGCTCGGTATGTGCCACTGGTAAGGCTTCCAATCGGTCCCCGGATGGGTTACTCCAACCGCTGCCGGTACCTTCGAGACCCTGGTCCCATATCGCTCTAGATTTTATTACCGCCCTCCCGCCCTCCCAGGGCAACACGGTTGTTTTAACCGTGGTGGACCGGTTCTCGAAGGCCGCCCATTTTATTCCTTTGGCCAAGTTGCCCTCAGCCAAGGAGACAGCATTGACCGTCATAGACCACGTCTTTCGTTTACATGGCCTCCCGATAGACGTGGTTTCTGACAGGGGACCCCAATTTGTGTCTAAATTTTGGCGAGAATTCTGTAAATTACTGGGAGCGACTGTAAGTCTGTCCTCAGGGTTTCACCCCCAGAGCAATGGCCAGACCGAGAGAGCCAACCAAGATTTGGAAAGGGTGTTGCGATGTTTGGTCTCCAAGAATCCTTCCTCCTGGAGCCAACAATTGTCTATGGTGGAGTACGCCCACAATACCTTACCAGTATCGGCTACGGGCCTATCTCCTTTTGAGTGTAGTGTAGGGTACCAGCCACCAATTTTTCCCAGTATGGAATCCGAGGTTGCGGTCCCCTCCGTTCACGCCTTCGTCCAGAGGTGCCACCGCACTTGGACCAGAGCCCGCGAGACTCTACTCCAAGTGGGGGCGCGCACCAAGGCCAAAGCCGATCGCCACCGGTCTTGGCCTCCCGTATACGTCGTGGGTCAAAAGGTGTGGCTTTCTACTAAGAACATTCCCCTCCGTTCCGTTTCTAATAAACTGGCTCCCAAATTTATCGGCCCGTTTACTGTCACCAAGATCATTAGTCCGGTGACAGTCCGCCTCAAACTCCCTCCGACGTACAGGAGAATTCACCCCGCCTTTCATGTATCCAAAATAAAGCCTGTATTTCATTCTCCCATTAATCCGCCTACCCCGGTCCCTCCCCCGCCGCGTCTCGTAGATGGGGAGACCACTTATTTGGTTAATCGTATTCTGGACTCTAGAAGGAGGGGACGCGGATTTCAGTACTTGGTGGACTGGGAGGGTTACGGTCCGGAGGAGAGAAGTTGGGTACCTGCTAGGGACATCCTGGATCATTCCCTTATCGATGATTACAATCGACAGGTAAGAGATTCTGGGGACGCCAGGAGGCGTTCTTAGGAGGAGGGGTACTGTCACGGTTCGTGAATGCACCGTCTCCAGCTGTAGTCATGTTACGTCATGTTGATTGTTTCATGTGGGTGTGGTCGCTGATCACTGATCAGCGGCAGGTGCGGCTAGTTCCCACAGACTATTTAACACCCTGTCTTCCGTTTCCTGTTTGTCTGATCGTTGTTTGTAGATCCTGGTGTTTGATGTCGTGTTCGTGTTGTTCCTGCCTTGCCTTGTCGCCGTTCTGTTCGGATCCTGTCGTCACGCTTGGAATACACTCACCACTGTTGGATTATCACCGCTGTCATCGTCGTTCTACGCACCCCACGTCTCAACTCACCAGTCTGTGCTGCCACCGTGGTTCCTGCGTTACTCTCCGACCTTTCATCATCACCATACTCCTAATAAACTTACTCGTACTTGCATTTGTCTCCTGTCCTCCATTAGCGCCGTTACATTAGATTGCCGCTTGAAAGTTTGTGAACCATTTAGAATTTTCTATAGTACTGCATAAATATGACCCAAAACAACATTAGATATTCACATAAGTCCTACAAGTAGACAAAGAGAAACCAAATCAAACAAATGAGACAAAATATTATACGTGGTCATTTATTTATTCAGGATAATGATCCAAATATTACATATCTGTGAGTGGCAAAAGCATTTGAAGCTCTAGGATAAGCAGTTAATTTGAAGGTGAAATTAGTCTCCATCTGTTCAGCGATGTTTTCAATCAATGGGATGACATTCAGGTGTTTAAAGAACAGGGATCTAGCAAAGTCTGAACTTCACAACGGGTGTTTGTGGAAGAACCATGGCATCGACAAAGGAGATTTCTGAGAGAAAACGGTTCTAAACAAATGTGTTTTGTTGTGAGAGGACAGCAGTGGGTGGACATTTTCACTGAAGGAAGTGTTTTTATGAACCATGCACTTGTATTTTGGCCAGAAGTCAATTTAAAGTAAAAAATGCATTAATTATGGATTTGTTTATTACAAACATGCTGGTTTTCACTTCACAAGTCATTAGTTGATGGACTGGAGTCGTGTGGATTACTTGTGGATTATTGTGTTGTTTTTATCAGCTGTTTTGTACTCTCATTCTGATGGCACCCATTCACTGCAGAGCATCAATTGGTGAGCAAGTGATATTACCTGTATATGCTCAATTTCTCCAAATCAGTTCTAATGAATAATAGGCCCCAGATTTTCATTTTTGGCTGAGCTGTGAGATTTTACCATTATTATCCTTTATTTCCAGTAGTGGTCCCATAACATGAAGCCTATTCCCTGCACCGATTCCTTCCTTCCCAGTCCTGTTCCAGAATGGTGATGGCCACAGATGTTAGATGGACATTTAATGTTTTGTTCACCTGAGCAATGATGTTTGTCCTCTGTTTCTCCATCTCTTTGTCTCCTTTTCTCTCTGGACAGTCGTGGTAGCCATCTGTCATCTACACCGAAGGGTGTTTTTACTTTTTTTGTCAAAGTGAAATATGGAAAACACATATCAATGTCTGTCATGGACGTGAGTACAATAGTTAGTGCTCTAGGGTTTTTATAGTTTCCATAACACAAAAGTGGTCTATGGAGCCTTCTGTTATGCAGTCTGTCCCATAATGCAGCACTTGTTTGTAATGGAAACTGTCTCTCTGATACCAGTGATAACACACTCTCTCACAGCGACCTTCACACTCAAGCTCAGCCGTACACCTCTCTACCCTCTCCACTCTCGACAGGCCGAGGCCATCACTCCTTATGAGGAGTGAGCTGCGTTCCAAATCACAGGGTCCCTACTCAGTGCTCACTGCTCCCTGCACACTGAGCACAGAAGGACTGTTAGAGTGCATTCATTTGGAAAAAACACTGCAACATCACACAACATATTTGACAGTCATGTATATTAAAGGTTTTGATGTACGACATCAAAATTGATTGGAAATGTTCTCAAATTAAAAGCCGTGATAAAATATTATATATATAGATAGTCGGGATCTACTAGAAACAGAAACAACACCAACAATGATTTGTCGATATAATATGTTTGTTTATTAAAATATAAACAAAACATTTAAATAGTACATGTTAATGTTATGTTAATTCTCGTAAAAAGGCCTGTTATGAAATTATTCTCAAGCACTGCTAGTCTATTCTTTATTACTTGATTAAAGTTTAAAATGTTTAAAAATGAATTTAAATGTCTATATAGGTATAATTTGTGATGCAATATCAGATCAATATCATGCTTATTGGTATATATATATATATATATATATATATATATATATATATATATATATATATATATATATATATATATTCTGAAATATAAAAAAATAAAAATTGTATAATGTTGTTGTTATTTTGAATTAATTAATTCATTGTTACATTTTTGTTGAATTTTGTTGAAATTAGTTTTAATTACGGTTTCAAAATATTACATTAACCTTGTTTTGTTTCTAGCATTTGTACAATTATTATTATTAATATTATTATTATGTAAGTTTTAATTATTTCAGTTTTAAGTTTTATTATTTCAGTTAAGAATTTAAGTTAGTTATTTAAAAAAATATATTTAATGATATAATTACTGTTTATTTAAAATAGTATTGTTGTGTAATTTATATTAGTACTTAAGTTAAATATGAATCAAAACCCCTAGATCTAGTCTGACTAATGTCTGCTACAATGTTTAATACACATATAAATGTTTCATATAAATGTTTAGTTAAGCGACCCTTATACTGAGCATATATTGTACATTCAGCAATGCGCGAACAACCCATTTAGTCCACTTTTCAGGCCTACTGAAATGTACCGAGATGTGTAGTGTGTGAAAAGGTGTAAAGGGAAGTTGTTTTAGGGTTAGTTAAACGCCTGTAGTGGAACAATGTCATGATAACCTTGAGCCAAAAGGCCATTCAGGGTATTTATTCCCTCTCTCAAACTCATTATGAAAAAAAATCAGTGTTGAAACACATCCAGATCTCCTTTCCCTGATAAATATAGGTAATCCTTCCTGCTCACCATCTCGTCTGTGTGTTCAGACGTCTTGAAAAGTCTTGTCACGATTCTAATATTAGCAGCTTGTGTGAGCGTGTGTTTTCTGTTTATTGGCCAGCGGCCGTTTTGTGATTAATGACTGAGTTAGAAAGCTATTAATTGTGTTATCATCACTGAAGTAGCATTTTTATCAGTCTCTCTCCCGTTCCCTGTCTGAGATTACTGATGAGAGCCAGAGCGAGAGTGTGTGTGGTGGAGGGTCACTTTATAGGGAGTATAATTAGATGTTATTGGAGTCCAGATGTTGCCTGCCTGGGTCACACCTGGAGGGAGACATTTCAGGCACAGAGATGTGAGAGTTCACACCCGCGAACATCTGTGTCTGTAATCTATTGTGTGTATGTGCGCAGTGTGTCACAGTTGTGAAAAAAGCATCTGCTGTTGCTATGTTTAGAAAGACTACATGTTTTGATGGTAACTTCCTGATTTAATTTATTTTACTGTGGATCTGACTGTGTGTAGCACCTATTTTGTGCTTTTAGTGTAGTGTCACTTTTTTTTTGAACAATATGAGTGTAGGTACTTTCATACTGATCAATATACCAGTAGTAGGGTTTATATTATCGCTATTGCACATCATTCAGATTTTAATTCAGTTAATGGACTGAACTTTCTGAACAATTTATTATTAGTACACTTGTGTGGTTTAGCGCAGTCTATAAGTTTTATATATATATATATATATATATATATATATATATATATAGTATATATAGTTATATATTTGATGACTTTATATTATTATGAAAAAGTATCTGAAAACTGTGGATATAATGAATATGTAAAAAAAAAAAAGAATGAAGTCAGTAAGTTTTAGCCCCATGTGATAACATTAGCATTTTCTGCAAAAAAGAAAATCCTCTCTGGGTCAAAATAATCTGAACACAATTTGGTTTAAAGTAATTTTTTTTTCACTACACTTAAAATAAGAAAGTAAAAATAAATAAATAAAGTCACAGTCTCAAAGCACAAGGGATAGTGGGTATTAGCCCCAGAATGCATACGAATGCAAACTTTTGAAAATCTAACAGAATTTTTTGGAATTTAGTGAGCAAGATTCAAACCTTATCATCACATTAGCACCACTAAGTGCTTAGACTTGGCTCTGTTGTACACAGCATTAGTTATGGGTTAAATCCACTTGCATCTACAGTACAGAGCGGCAATATTGGTCTGTGACTGATCAGTTATGCACAATCTGTACTTACGTCTGTTGCTCTGAGATAACAGCAAGAAAGGCGGTGGAGGAGTGGAGAATGAAAGGCTTGAGAAATGAGTTGCGATGTGGGGTCAAAGGTTGATTGCTGTCAATAGACGTCAATATCAAGGGTGTATAGACTAGTGTGTATGTGAGTGTGTTGGAAGCATGCGGCACTCGATTTGTTGTGGTGATGTGATGAGTGTCATGGACTGACACATTGATGTGCTGTCATAGCCAATCAGAGTGCAGAATGAATGACAGCACGCAAACATGGGGAATGTCAAAATGTGTAATGTGTTTCTTTCATATTAATGATTTGAAGGCATGTGGACACCATTTATATGCTAACAAGTACTTTTAGGCAGTCTGGATCCCTTTAATTCCCAGCTTTCCCCCATTAATGAAAATCCTGACTGTGTTTGCACTGGAAGCAGCAAATGTCTCGAGGCAGTCTACACTAGAAGTATTGAAGCTGAACCTCAGAATGTTCTAGCACCTGCTGGGAGCTCAAGGCTACTGTCCACATCAGCAATTGCAGTGCAAAAAAAAAAAAAAGAAAGTATATATTGCACAATATTAAAATTTCATTTGCATATTCATGAGTGAAAAGAGAGGAAGATTGGTCACTTTCCATTTACTGTATAAGGTAAAAAAATTATTTGAGAAAGGATGTGCTACAGAAAATGTTGATAGTAAACCTTCGAACGTCAAACTAAGTGTATGAGCCATTTGATTTTCTACTAATTCTACAAAGATTTTCTATTGGTTTTACAACACTTTTACCTTGGGAATTGTCTGTACTATATAGCTTAGAACTCTAGCCAACATTAATTATTTATGGTTTAATGTTATACTCCATATATATATATATATATATATATATATATATATATATATATATATATATATATATATATATATATACACACACACACACACACACACACACACACACATATATATATATATTTTCCATGAAAAATAACAGTTTTCAACATTTATAATAAGAAGAAATGTTTGAGCACTAAATCAGCATATTAGAATGGATTCTGAAGTATCATGTGACACTGAAGTAATGATGCTAGAAATATATTTTTATCACAAGAATAGACTACATTTTAAAGTATATAAAAATAGAAACAGTTTTTAATCAAATAAATTATATAGTCAGCAGTTATCATCAAATACATTTCAAATAAATATATTGTCTTTGGTATTTTTGGTAATCTTATAGTTATTAGTAATTTCCCATAAAGTGAAGAGAGCATTTTCTCTCTCTCTCTCTCTCTCTCTCTCTCTCTCTCTCTCTCTCTGTTTACAGTAACTTTGCTAAACACTGCATTTTGGAGCTTGAAAGATGATATCAACACTACAATTCTATTAAACATGCAGAATATATATATATGAATAAATCATTTAAATGTTGGTGGAAAGTGTCACACACAAGCTCTTGTGTTTATGGAAATTATACTGAAGGCGTCCAAGCTCACAATCAGTATTGTTTCACCTGAGGATTTCACTGCTTCCTGTACGCCTGCGTTTCTAAACATTTCCTTACTATAAATCTCGCATGTTTCTTTTGTCTGAGACGAGGGACAAATGCACACACACACACACACACATACATAACACATGCCTCTTTCCCAAGGGACGGTGTTGTGGGAGGGTCCTATAATTCAGGGATCGATGAGTTTCTGAAATGTAAGGCAGGTTTTAGTGTTTTAAGGACAGCTGTTGGCATGATGCTTTATGAGGCTCATTTGAGAGAGAGAATACTGGCATAGCCATTCACACTGAGATTACTTCCATGAATAAATAACGACTCTAATGGGGAAGCCAATATACAAAGCAACAGCCATCATTACAAATGCTCTAAACACTTATTAGCCGTTGAAATAATGTTCGGTTTTCAGGTTTTAATTAAGACAAGCATTTTAGTGAATGTTGACTGGATGACACTCTTCTATGAGGACTAGTGCACAAAAACAATCATTCAACAATTTTGTTTCGGTCCTGTCTGTTTACATTTCACTTAATACATAATTGAGTTTCTTTATAGCTTCCCAAGATGGCTCACAGTAGTAAACACTTAACACAGTATAACAAAAGTCCACTGAAGGTCAGCTGATGTGAACCCAAGAGTAGTTTATTGAATCAAAAAGTGACCAGAAAAACAATAAACAAAAGGTTTGGCTTGGCTTAACTTAAATGTGAACGTGGCAAACATAAGGACTTAGACAAGGGGAACAAATGATCAAAACCAATGAACAACCAGTATGCACAACCACATGATATGACAATGAAACAATGAGAACTTAAACTGTCACTTAAGGCAAAGGAACAAAATTACAAGGTCAGATAAGAGCAAGGGAAAGACATGACTATGATAAAATAAAAACTAAATATAAGACATGAAAACAATGAACCTGAAACAAAACCCAAACCCCACATATCACACGCGTTGTCCAGATGAACTGACATGTTTATTTTTTCAAGCATTGTTACTTTGATTGCCTATAGTTTTTGATTTTCCAGAGGTTTTTGTGAACAAGGTTTGTTTGGCCTGTGGGAGGACGATTATGATGTTTGTTCGCTCTCAGGAACAAAAAGCTGTCTGTCAGGCGGCGCTAGGGGTGAAATAAAGACTTCTGCCATTCACAGAGACTGACAAAGAACTCTAACAGAGATAGAGAGAGTGAGAGAAAGGGAGGGAAGAATATAAAATGAGAGAATGGGCTAATCATTCACTGCAGAGTCTGCGGTACCAGGTCCACTCATAAAACTGCCTCTCAGAATCAGCATTCACATCATTTCAACCCCATCAAATCATCCAGGTGTCCTGATGTGCCCATCCACTTTCAAATCCATCAACTATCCTACGATAAATCTTATTATCTTGGACATGTGTGGGGCTTTTGGGGAGGTTTGTCACCAGCCCTCTCTATCAGGTGACATTGTTTACACCTGATATTAATATCTGTTTTGAGATTACAAGGTTTAAAACAAGTGTAAATGGGGTCCAAAACGTGATTCAATCAATCAAATCACATTTGGTAGTCAAAAATGCATGTTACTTATTTGCATTTGTACTGTAACTGGTAATCCATCCTGATGCATCATGCAGAGTGGATGAAACAGCTACTCACCTATAAAACAAGGCTTTTAAATGAGTTATATCAAGCTTTAACTGAAAATAAACAGCCAATTGGAACTGGAACATGGGTCACATTAGAAGCACATCCAAAACTCACTCCACAAAACAAACAGAAAATTCTGTTTATGCATCAATTGAAAAATCCTTTTTTTTTTCTCAATGTATATTTGCATAATGCATCTCAGGTGACCATCTGTGATTCAAACACCCAGATCGTAGATGCTCAAGTCACAGGCCTTACGAAAATTAACCATGGCTTTACTACAAAAAAATAAATAAAACAACAACATGGTAATTATAGTTAAACCATGGTAACCAGAAATTTAACATGGTTGTGCTGCACTAATCATAGTTTAACCGTGGTATTTATAGTAAAACTGTGGTTGTACAAATGGTAATCAATATGCCAAAAACCATGGTTACTACACTTTTACTGTGGTAAAACCATGGTTAATTTTCGTAATGAAGTACCAAACAAATAACCCACAATTTCTTGCACATTCAAATGATCTGCTGGCATTACCTAAATCCTTTCTATCTAGACAAAGCGGAGAGTGTAAAATTAAGCCGAATACTTCAAAATGTGAGTCAGTATAAACCATGAAAGAGAAAGTAATCATATTTGTGACAAAAGCTGTCATGTTTCTTTCTCTTACTGGTGATAGACATCATAAGCGGCCTGGAATGAAAGCACGGTCTGCTCTTTTTGACAGTGGAGATGGATATAACTCAACCTGAGCTGCGCTGAATAAAGTTTCCCTTTGTTGCTGTGCCGTCGCATCGTTCCAGATCTCTCAGTGGATCGAAACTAATCGCTTCCTGGAAACACTTGATAGCGCCAGTAGTGCAGGATGTGTTTGAGGCAAAGCGAGGGATTGAGTTTAAACATAAGAGGATGAGAGTGGTCAGGTTTCAGTTTCAATGCAACAAGCCCTCTATTATATGACATTCTGAGATTGAATCCTTTTCTTTTCTTGTGCTTGTCTTAGCTTATATGGGACTGACCATTCTTCGTTTAATATTTTCCTCCCCACTTGTATTCCATCACCTCAAATCCTGTTTCCCAGTTCCAATCTCATTTTTTTTGTATCTATTGTGAGGGCATGCATTCTGTCCATTCAGATATGTGGACTCGCACACCATTTCAGTCCCACTGAGTTGAGGCAACAGCCCCCCAGGGCTGCCTGGGGTCTCTTTACAAGAATAGTAGCTCTGCCAAAGGACCCAGAGCTTTCACTGAGGTCTGTGTCTCATACAGACTAAATTTGAAAGCATTCAGTAATGATCACAACAGTACTGCTTCTGGGACCACAAGGAGTCCTAAGGCATGCTGTCAACTGATGACTAAGGGAGTGCCTTGCTCCTTGTGGAGTTTTACTCTGCTGCACAACTGGCCATAAAGACATACGAAAACAACAGGAAGTGACAGATATAATGGGACAGTGCTGATGGATTGATGGGTAGGGTCGATAGATATGGATAGATAGGTAGGTAGATGGTTGGATGGATGGATGGATGGATATGATCAGATGGGTAGACTGATTGTTAGATAGATGGGTAGGTAAACGATGGACTACATGCAATGGATGGTAGTGAGATGGATGGATAGATGAGTAGATAGATGCTTAAATAAATGGAGAGCTGGGTGGATTGATAGATTTATGGGTAGATAGATGTGCGTGTATATACTGTACAGATGGTGAGATGGATTGATAGATGGGTAGATAGATGATGGATAGGTGGATTGATGGTTAAATGGGTAGATAAATGGGTTGATGGATGGACTGGGTAGATACTGTAGATGTGTGGATAGATGGTAGATAGAAGGGTAAATAGATAAGTTGACAATGAATAGATGGGTAGATAGATGGATGGACTGGTGGGCAGATAGATAGATAGATAGATAGTTTGACCTTTTTATTGTTATTTTATAACTTGGCATAATTGACTCATTCACTGTTTTATTATTTATGACCTAAGAATAAATAAAATGTTAACTGATCGAGAGAGAGAGAGAGAGAGAGAGAGAGAGAGAGAGAGAGACTATAGTGCTATAGAATGAACAAAAGAACAAGTTATTCAAAAAGGAAATTAACTTAAAGCAAGTTTTCTATCACCTCCTTCCAGTCTTATTCAGACAGCTACTATGCTAGTTTGTATAAATTGTCTGTCATCATGGCAGTGTGGTAAGCTTCAATTGTGAATGACAGGCGATGAGTGGTGGAGTGATGAGCGTAAAATCAGGGGGAAATCTATCTGAAGAAATAGCTATGTAAAGAGGAAGGATGAGAGAAAAAAGGGAAAGCTAATCTGACTGTCAATTAGCATGTCCGGCTAAAAAGACTTCCTGTTTTTGAAAGTGTTTGCAGTGAAGAGAGGGGTTTCTGATGATGTATGAGAAATGGAAAGATTACATACCAGACGGGTGAAAAAGGATTATACAACGGAAGAGAGAGACTTGTTTGTTGATGTGCTGTAACTTTACTCTAGCTTTAAGCTGGTGATGAAGAGAGAGATTGATGTGTGTTTATGTGTGTGTAAGGAGCTTGAGTATGATAATGGAGAGTGACAGGCTCCAAACGTTATGCAGACAGGGAGAGATAAGGGCCAGACAGAGCTTGGCTGTTGTCAATGCAATTACCCTATCTGCCAAACACGGCAAATCAACACACACAATGCACTTTATTGTGTGTTTCACTCTAGGGCACTTAGAAGCAAAGACAGTGACCCCTGTTTCTACACCAGCGGGTATTACGTTAGTGTCCAATACGTTTGTGTGCCCTCTTTGTATTTCTGTACTTTTCTTTATCCCAGGCTGCGAATCAACCTTGAAGAAAACTGTATTACTCTTTCACAGCTCAGGAGAATCAGTTATTAGGTTCTCCTACAATTTCTAAGGAGAAATAAAAACAGAAAAAAAAAATTGGAAAAAAAGTAAAGGTCCATTCTCATCAAGAATGATAACTGTAATGAGAACTGTATTAGCATGCCTGCCAGCATGAGGTAATGTTCTGTTTAATATAATTGCACAATGAAGTGTATAGCTGTCTAGTTCGTTCAAGTTGATTGGCATTCAGTGTTTTTGCTGTTTATCAGATGAAAAAAAAATATTCAGAAAAGGATTCCCAATGATATCATTATAGATTCACTGTAGTGTGGACTTCCTAATTCTAAAAAAAATTGAAACAATTTTTTAAAACGTCAAAGGAATTGCTATGGTTATTGTCCTTGGCCCACTTTCGAGCTGTTGGGAAAGAAAATTAGCTAAGCTGAACTTGAAACTTGAAAAGCTACCTTAAACTTGAAAGTGACCTTTTAGTGAACTTAGCTAGCTAAGTTATATAATTACATTATATAATGTAACTTGTTTATTTGAAGCTATTTCATTGTTTAATAAAGGTGTTTGCAATTTTTTTCTCACAATTCAGACTTGTTCCCTGAATTCTGAGTTTATATCTCCTATTTCAGACATTTTTCAAGCCAAATAATAAAAAAAAAAAATTGCAATTGCAGATTTTTATTATTTTACTCCATGGTAGAAAACAAAATTGTAAGACATGAACGCAGAATTCGGTGAAAAAGGTGTATTCGATAGTCTGACTTTTATTGTTTTTTCCTCAATTACGAAAAAGTCTGAATCATGAGTTGAAAAGTCTCCTCTAAACCTTTTTAAATGTTTTATTACATGGTGGAATCAGGCTTCCGCTGACGAGCCCACCAGAGACTTGGATTCAGTTTAAACTCTGAAGTATTGCCTTGTCCTACATAAAGGTCCATCTGGCTATGCAGTAGAAGTATGGAGAAGAAGTCTGGAGAGGCTGAGCTGGACATTGTGCAGTAATGAAGCACTTGGGAGCCTTTTAAGTTGTTGTGCTCTCCTGCAAGTAGTCCAGATCACTGTTGGGTGATGCACTTCTTCAAACAATTTACTTTTGAGTTAGTTGTACTTATGGATGAATAAATTACAAGTGTAGCGAAACTCAAGTAAAACTTTTCCTAGTCCACTGATAGAGCTGGAGTCTTAATCTCATGTGAGTGTACATCATTGTTTTACTTGTAGCTTCTTTAGTTGCAGTTTGCTTATGATTTTTTTTTAATGGAATTTTTAATTTATAACTACTTTTTTGGATGTTAAAGACTGAAAGAAATGGCATAGCTGGTTCTTTGAAACTTGTAAAACGTACCTACTGTTTACAACTTTGAAAAAGTACAGTTAACGGTGTATTTAAAACGAATATATATATATATATATATATATATATATATATATATATATATATTGCATGTATAGCTAAAGAAGCTGAAACTCACAAACAAACACCTGTCTTTACGGTAGCTTGGTCTAATTTTCCTCTTCCTGTACCCAACTGCCAGCTATGACATGGATACAGGATTCCCTACCAGCACCAGGGACATGCCATATGCTTCACCAGGACGGCAGCATATGTGAACCTCAGCATTATTGGAAGACTCCCACACACTCATATACACACATGTGCCTGCAAACCATACCTGTCACTTCAGTACGCATTGCTTCCGCTGAGCACTTCATTTCAGCCGGAGACAAATTATTGTTGAAGTGTGCAATTTCTGTTCTGCTAATGTTGGAATTGCTTAACTCTAGAAAAAGATCAAGTTGAGAAATGCTCAGCCTTATGCAAATTAGATGCTAAAACGCTGGAGATTGTGGTGCGTTTAGTGTTTAAATCCTATATTTATAGGCAGTGTAACACACTGGATTAAACGTGAAGTATTAAAGTAGAAAGACTGGAGCAGTATTTTGTTGTAAAATGTACACCTATGAGCTTTGTTTTATTTACATAAAACTTTTTTTATATATAGTGATATGTAGACTTTTCAAGCCTTTATAGTTTTAGAGAAATAGGTGAATATAGATGTGAGTTTTATCATCTTTTTGGAAGAATGACTCTATCATCAGGTGTGTGTGTGTGTGTTTGTGAGTCTATAAACAGATGGAATTGGTGACCGCGGAGGCCGGAAGTATCAGCGGGTGGGCTGATCTCTTCCCTTGTGTCCCGCCTCTGCCCACCTCACCTTGGGCCAACTGTGTTTGTCTGCCTGGTCATGACAGGTGATGTCACCATGATACCATATCAAACAGAGTGTGACCTGTCTTTTCCTCTGTTCATCTTTCTTTCTTTCTTTCTTTCTTTCTTTGGAGTGGTAAATGTACAGTTTATAAGCATATTGATAATTATGCATATTGTTTACTGAAGTGAAATGTAAATAAATGGTCTTGTGTTTATTTGTTTGTTTTTCTCTACTGTAATATTAAGAAATTAAAGCATGTGATGTGTTTTTAAATTGTTTAATATTTATAGGTTAGAATAAAGGTGATTTAAAAGTCAGTTATATATGTATGTCAGTTCTTTCTTCTTCCCTTCCTCCCTGCCTTTTTTCATTGTTTTTTTTTTCTTCTTCTTCACAAATGTGATCCATCAGTTGCACAAAAAAAAAAAAAAAAAAAACAACACAAGATGATTCCTACAGGAAATTCATAGCCAGAAAGCTTGTTGTTTTTGCATTAACGTCAAAGTGACAAGTGCTTAAACAGTACAATAAATTCATAAATTCAAGTCTGTTTTTGTCTGATGGTGTAATCTGAAATAAAATGTTTTGGATGTGTATTTTCTTTATAGGAAGTGCATAGACAACCTACCCATAATAGCATAAATATGATGTCTCACTTTAAAAAGTATTTGGTAATGTGAGAAAATTATTAAAATAAAAAAAGTCACATGTAGATTTTTTTTTAATTGATTGCATAACAAACATAATCAGATTGTTTCATTATATATTTATATTCATATAAAGTAACCCTACAACCTCATATATCCTTATAGAAATTGTATGATAATTAATAATTTCTTATTGTTCCTGTATTTTAATAATTTCCTCGACCTTCTTAGTGACATTAGCACCTTAATATCACACATTCTGCAATCATCACAACAATCCAGCTAGAATATGGTAATGTTAACATAAATGCGTGTGATGTAGTAAGAAAAATACACATCAGAGCAAATTATCAAGATTACCCAAATTATCCCTCATTTTTCTACAACTTATCTACAACTTTCTGATGTTTTTATGTGATTTTGACAGTGAACGAACAATAAGGGCAAAAAACTGTTGGAAAATGGACTACAAAGTGTGTGTGAGGGGGGGCTGATATTCTGAGGACAACATGGGGTTAAACTTCAAAGATGCTAGAGGAGAGGAGAAGGACACATGTCAAACATTGACAAAGAGAAGCTTTGGCACATTAGGGCACTCATAGCAGAATCTCTGGAGCCCAGAGCCTTCGTGTGAGTGTGTGTACCCGCTCTCTGTAGTTGATTGGCATGGTGGAGGTTATTTTGGGCGGCTCTAGGATGCAGCTGTCTTATGCAAAGGAAAGAAGCTGAAAGGTTTAAGATGGAGATCTAACTCAATGTCCTGCTACAGATGGGCTACACACACACTCAAACTCATCATGCATCAGTCAATAAATTGAATCATACCTCACATCCATTCCCATCACCCATCAAGGTGAAATTTATCACATTAAAGGATTTTATATAGGACGGGCAACGCTGAATGACAATCAAATCTGGTCTAAATTGTGTGTGTGCGTGTGTGTGTTTTTGTCGATAGCCAGTGTAAACGATCAAGTTGGCTGTTGTGCAGATGGTCATAGGGTTACTGGGAGGACTGATCCTCCTCTCTTATGCGGGCTGTAATCGCATGTTGTGTTCTGCATCTGTCCTGCCGCTGATGAATGGGAGGGAGAGGAGATGCGGTCAGGAATATGAATGTCTTTCCTCTGGCTCGCATACACACTCAATCCACCCGACTCTATTCTGCACACACACTTCCACTGAATCTCAGTCTAGACACTTCAAAAGAGCACATAGCAAATTGTAGTGTACTCTGAAAAAAAATATGCTCTTCAGTACTTTAGTTTCAATAAAAAAGTTTTTTTTTTTAAATTTTTTTTATAGGGCTTATGAATTGGCTGTATGATTCTTTGGAGATTAAAAAATTAATTGATGCCTCATCATGGGTTCCTGAGATTACACTAAACATATAAGATGTATAGAAACCCATTAAAAATTGTATTTATATTTCACAATTGTGACTTTTACTTGATTGTGACTTTTTGTATCTCTCAATAAGATTATTTTGAAATATGACTATTTCATAGTTGCAGCTTTATTTCTCCAGATTGTAACTTTATATCTCACAAAATATTTCAGTTAGGACTTTTACCTCATAGTTGTTACTTTATCTTGCAGTACGAATATATCTCAAAGTTGTGGCTGATTTGTGGCTCTTGCAATGTGGCTTTAAATCATAAAATTATGGCTTTTTCTCATAATCGACTATCACACAATATTAATATATCTAACACTTATGGCTTTGACCATCTTGTAATATGACTGTTTCTAGCAACTGCAACTTTATTTCTCCTTATTGTTATTTTATATCTCACATTTAGGTGACTTCACACTTACAATTAAAACTTAATTTCTTGTAACTGTTTATTTATCTCACATAATTGAGACTGTATCTTAAAATGTGACTTTCATATTTGAAACTTTTTTTTAAATGTCTCACAATTCACTTTACTCTGAGATGGAAACAGGCTTCAATAATGTCACTTTTTTAAATGATAGTACAAGCTCATTTTCAAGTGAACTGACTTTTTACACCAAAAAAAAAAAAAAGTCCTCTAAAGCCTGGGATACACTACACAATTTTTGCACCAATTTTCTGCCAATTTACAGTCTGGAGAAGTTGACACTAGTTGCTGAAAGGCAGAGCCAGTCTGCAGATTTGAGCTGAGAGATTCCATAGAAAATCGAGTAGTATATAATGGTCTATAGTTCCATCTAATCGGAGGATATCAAACATGTTTCATATTGTCAGCCAATTTAAGAACACATTGTTTTCCTGTTCCATGTGTTTAAAAGTCCTGTAGTGTATTCCAGCCTTAAAATGAAAAACTGTTGCAAAAATGGCTCTGAAAAGTGCAGTCAGTTCTGAAAAATGCCATAGTATTTTGTTTGTACGTAGATGCCATTTAGTTTATCCAATGCAATGAAATTGACATTTTAATCTGTGCCTAAAGTGCTCAAATACTTTTGTGGCCATTATAGATACTTTTCTAAAGAACTAGCTAATAAAGGGTTATTTGTGAAATTGTAAAAGGCTCTCCGATGGCATCAGGCTGTAAAAACCCTATTTGGTTTTAATGGGAACCTTTAGTATGAAATCACTGAATGGGGGAGTCTTCAGCCTATACAAAGTTGAGATAGAAAACAGGTGCTAATGATTTGTTGTGGGTTTCCATCAAGCTAGAACACTATCAGACTATAATTTGCGTTTTGATCGACTCTGAAAAGTCTCAAGATTCTGACTCTTATTTCGTTTTTAATATGTTTTCTCTCCCTCATTCCTGCCTTTCTGTTCCTACTTTCCCCCTCACTTTACTGTGTTTTAATGAAGTTTAAGGCGAATGCATTAAATTAGATGGAACGGTAATTACGGAGTTCTCCGACTTACAATTGCTCAAGCTGTTTTGACATAAGTTATGATTTGCCGCCAACACGTTTTAGCATGAACAAAGTGGCATTTACTCAATCTGTCAGTTGTTTGCAGTTTTTCATAATGTGTTGTGATGAGAAATTAATTGTTAGTCAGCTTCACAAAAGGCAATGTACCTTGGCAGCTTCTTCTCTGCCTGAGAAAGTGAAGAATGAGAGTCTGGAAGTGTCGCATGCTCAGCTTCTGTGTTTCTCCTTGGTTGACCAACCATTTAATGTCCTTTATAAGAAAGAATCTAGTTATCTATTTCTATTTTCTTCCACCATTCCTCTTGGACAGTAATATATGTATCACAACCGACTTGCTGGTTAGTCATGGTCTGTTAGACCACTGTAGTCTCTGAGACCAGTTCTTCTCATGCAGCATGATTAGAAAAAGTTATGAGGTATGAACCTGATAATTCAGTTAAAATGACCTCTCTCAGACTCCTAAAAGAGCCATTGAGGCTTCTTCAATTCCTTTAAAAGTTCATTCAGTTCAGCTTTTTCCCACCTCATGGACGTTTTAAGAAAGTAAGTGATTCATTCCCTGCGCCGTCAACCCAGATGCCAAACCTGAGTCAGCCCTTACTCTTACCTCTCCATTTCCCACATATCGTTCCCTGCCAAGTGCTATGTTCTTTATGACCTCCTCTGCCACATCTAATGTGGGTCCCATTAAAATCTCAACCACCTTTTAATAAACCTCCCTGTGAACTTTCATGTGCTCTGATTCTCAATCGTCATAGGTAGGCCTTCCAATTTCTCTCGAAACCTGTATGAATTATTCACAATATTTCTGCCGCTTTTACATGGGGTCATCTCCATGTGGTGTTTTTCTAGCTCCATAGATTGACACTTTCAAATATGTGCAGACAACATATTTATTCATCTGAGAGATGGAGCAGAAAAACGCAAAGATTTAATTATACTGACCAGTAAAAGCTGGAAACGAGCACTCGTAAGAGATATGTTCAACTGGGCTTTTCATTGTTTTTTGCCAGGTTTGGCAGTGTGGACTTTAATGAATGCCTCCAGGACGTGTTTGAAGACTATTTCAGCCCTATCGCGTGCCCAGGAGAAGCCTCCTAAATTGGGCTGCAGCTCATCATTCAGACTCCCAGCTTGTGCAGAGCTCCCAAGTAAAAGCCTAGAGAAAGCGAAAGGGAAATAAAGCAAAACAAGGTCCTCAGAGAATTCCCAAACCTCTCTTTTGTCATTCGAAAGAATAACTGCATTTAAGAAACGCTGATCTCGATGTCATTCTCTATCCTGGAGAAACGGAAACCATGCAGCTTCTGAAATCGTTCTTATGCATAATAAAACTATTCTGCAAAAACCGACATGTAGAGCTTCTGTCTCTAAAGACTCTTTAACTTGGGCGCCTATACTGTTCATGAATCAGATCTTAATCCTGTTAGGCGATTCCCCAAATATTACAGCAGATGTAATATTGCAGCTGACCTCAGTTCAGCTGTACGGGGAGCTTTCAGTCTTACTGAGAATATCATGTTCACCTTTTGTAGTTTTTTAGTAGTACATATTCAGTGCGAAATCTGTTTATTCAGAAAACGATAAGCTCACTTATTAGCGCATAAACATGTACTGCCATGTCTGACAGATATTCATAATATGAATATTTCAAGCTGATTCTTCATTAAACTGTTTTAATCATGCATGGAGCCTCTGAAATGCATCACGAGGTGTGAATCTCAAGCTTGTTTTGAGTTTGCAACAGCCTTGTGGCTGAAGCAGAAGGCCCTTGGTCCAGTCCACATGGGGTGATGAACGACCGGTGTGGCATGCTCACTCTGAGCAGCATTGTCAGGTATGAAAAATGACATTATTACAGTTATGCCGTTACCATGGATCCTGTCAGAGGGCTTGAAAAACACCAGCAGTGTTCATGATATTCTGTCACTCACAGCTTGGCTTGAGTATGAGTGAAGCTTGATGGGAAAACCAGACAGAAGCCAGAGATTTTTCTCTTACTCTTCTTCAGTAATGATCATTTTCCCGAGGAACATTAATTTCTCTCTCTTTCTGAATTAAGATTTATTGATGTTACTGTGTGTAATTTTATGCATGTTAAAAATGGTTATAAAGGATTGCATTCGCATTGATGCTGAATGAGTGACTCATGGGACTTTTAGTACATATTTAATCTACTTTTACAAGTGAGAGCTGTATAATGCTCCTATACTTTTTATATGAATGAGTAATGACCAAGGCAATGAAATAGGCATCATACTGTTCAACATTCTTTAGAGAGATAACGAGTGCTTCAGATTGTTCACCTTCACCAAACAAAGGCAGATACACAAATGAAAGAATAGTTGAATCGTCCCTTCTTGTCAAAATACCAGTACATAATCAATAATAATACTAAATGGTACTTGATCTACATATTTTGCTCCTAATTCAGACAAGATCATTTTTTTAATGAAGAATGTTCTGATGAAGAAACAAACTTTCAATCTTGAAAACTGATATAATTTACTCACCCTCATGTCATTCTAAATCTGTATTGCATACTTTCTTATGTGTAACATAACATATAAATAATAATAATAATAATAATAAACTGTATTTTCATATAATGAACTTCAAAGGGGTGCAGAACAACCCCATTGATTTTAATTAGATGAAAAAAATAAAAAAATAAAAAAATATATATTTTGAGGTCCACATAAGAAAATAAGAAAGCTTTAGGGTGAGAAAATTATGCCACAATGTAATGTTTATATTTTAAGATGATCAAGTCAGGTGTCCAAATGGTCCTGGGCTGCATTTCTCAAAAGCATCGTAAGCTTAGTTGATTGTAGAGTCCATTGGTGGCAATGGTTCTATGATCTACTAAGGCTTACGATGTTTTTGGCAAACACAGCACTGTCTGGTAGTACTTATACACCTGCCCACAGACCCAGATCAAGACCTTTCAATCATTATTTCAGATTTAATGCAGCATTCCTGAAGGCATAACATTGCTGGCAAAATAATGTTTTGCCTGAGAAAGAAGTTGAACATAATAAATTATGAAAAGCTCCACATCAACCCTGCAGAATTTCAAATACATTGATCAGTCATATCCAGCTTCCATGCATGCTGAAACGGCCCTTTTGATATCCTCCTAGGCCAGTCTCCAATGACTAGGATAATTTCTAAGGAATGTGTCTCTGTGGTTTGACCTCCAGTGGAAAGAGTTTGAATAAAGATGTTCCTTTTCATTTTCTGTAAATTTATATGCGTTTTATATTCAGCTGTGGTCTTGCACTTAAACTGCCGCCTGTGGGCTAATGCAGCACGTCTAACACCAGCTCAAACGTCCTTTATAGATTTAAAGTGTGATCCCGGTGGAATATTTAGAAATTCTAAATTTTGACTGAGGTGTGAGTTTATCATGCTTAGGCTATGAAATGTAGGGGTGCACAGTCTCTAGAGTGGCGTGCAAATATGCTCATCAACACTGTCAGCTTTAGCTCACGGGACTGAAATAGATATGACTGGTAACCATGGTGATACAGAAGCCTGTCATATTTTGGCGCCATTTCTCTAACAGCCCTGGGCAAGGAAATGCTCTGAACAAAAGTCACTAAATTGACTATGATGGTGCTGAACACTACTATTCTGGTTCATTCTGTTTCAAACATAGTGCATGGTCACAGTACAGCATGCTTAAATTAGGGAATCCGGTTAGCTTTGGAAATTAATTAAGTTTAGCATGGTGTGGTTTTGTGTGAAAGCGAGTGTGGGTTGCCCATGACATTCCTAAAGTAGATTTGCTTTTCCTAAAGGAAACATAACTTATTTTGCAGCCTTGCAAGCACTGCTGTGTAACTGAAATGCTGTATCACAGCCATTTTGATGGTGAATGAAAAGGTGGCTTATAAGCCTCTGAAGGGTTTTTTTTCTATACATTTTCTATTTGCATGTATGTCAACCCTCTTGATATACACTAAACCAGAATAGCTATTATTTGTTTTCTTTCTATAAATTTTATCAAACATCTAAACAATCTCACAAACTAACAAATAAAACAAACATCTCTGTTTTGTTTTCCATGCTACACCAAAGTTCACAGTATCCTTGGGAAGTGTCATAGATAAGAAATACAATACGACCCTTCGCAAATCAGTAATGCAAATATTACAATTATTTTGAATTGGGAGATTGAAACATGAATCTTATTTCTAGCAGGCTACAACTTAAAACGAAAAAACAAAGTTTAAAATGTGAATTATGTGAATGCATTTAAGCTGAATTGCAGAAAAGTGTATAGAAGGAGGAGAATATCAATACAGTTCTGCGTTTCAAGCACTGTAATAAAGAGGAAGAGAGAGAGAGAGAAAAAATCCCGTAAACTTAATGAAAATTGGCTATAAGCACTTGAATCGCGTTGTCAATAATCAATAACGCGGCAGAGCAACTGTTGCTGGTTGCTGTCCATGGTGCTGAAGTGAAAAACCCAACAAGCCTTGAGATCATAACTCTCTTTTTCTCTCGCACAACACTGAATCTGTGATATGTCTACGTGACTAATTTGGAAGACAATAGAGAAGAGGAAGGCTGTGCGCCAGGAAATCCATCACGGGGACGCGCACACAAACTCACATGGCGCTCTAAGCTGCCGCAGCTGTCTTGGTTCCCTGGTTAATATATATATATATATATATATATATATATATATATATATATATATATATATATATATATATATATATATATATATTCTCAACAAGTTAATAGAATGAAATTTGATTATTATTTCATTTTTCAGTCAAGCTATTTTGTTTTAAATATGTATATTTGGAAACATTTGTAGGTGTCAAAACGATTAAACACGTTATATCCATTACAGTCGACGCAGTTCCTGACAGAATTGGCACGGCTATATATATGTAACTAAAATTTAGAAATTGCATTTCTTCTTTTCAGCCATACTTATATTTGTCACTGACCCATGTATAGAGAGCTGCAGCACGTACTGTATAATCGCATTTGGAGTTTGCTGATTGTGTTTGTCACAGCAAGAAACCTTCACGGCTCGAATCCATTCGGTCTTACAGGTCAAATCTAACATCACCTCTGAAAACTGTCTCCATCTAGCGGCTTTCCCCTTGCACATCTATCAGTGCTGAATGTGACTCAATAACCTGAGAAGTGAAAATATCCGCAACGCTTTCCCTCAGTCTCTCAGCTCAGGGTTAAGCACTTCACTGAATTCCAGCGAAACTTTGATTAATAATAATTCAAAGAATACCCTTGAATAACTTTACACAGTTCGCTATGACGTTCGTTTCATTAATGACACAATACAATTCTACAAATAAGCATTTAAACGTAACACTTCGTATGGTACATTGCACACCATTCACACAGACTGTGTAACATTCATATGTGTTAACTAATGCCCATAGCACGTGACACGCCTCCAATGCGCCGTGAGCAGAAGCAACTTGGGCTCCACCGCAGACTCACAGATCTTCGTCGGAAGCGGATGAAGCAACTTCCAGCGAATCATTTGTCACGGGTTCACTTTTGTTCGGGTTGCAGACAGACTCTGCGAAGCAGTTCTTGGGTCATTGGGTTAGAGTTAAGAGGACAGGAAAGTGTCATTTTCTGCTTGTAAAACAGTACGCGCTTTTGCCAGGGTGGTCTTCTCTTCCTATGAAACGACCACTGTGGCAGGTTTCTCCAAGAGCGTCAATGTCAAACACAAAAGCTGTGGACGATAAAAAGGATGTCCATGGACAACGTGAATCCTCTACCTGACTTTTAAACTTGTTGCATTTGGTTTAAAACACCTCCGGTAGAGCGTTTCGGATACTTGTTTGTGCATAACGGCGGAAGATCTATGCAAAGTGGACTATTACTGATGAGCTGTGTGTAAAACCTGCACTTTTACATAAATATCCATTTATGAGGAGGTAAGTTATTTATCTTGCTGTTGAGCAGTAGGTTACACTGTAAAAAAAAAAAAAAAAAAAAAAAGAAACAGAAAAAAAGGATGCATTGCTTCCTCAGCCATTCGTATTTGACCGAAAAGCCTTTTTTTACTCTTGCATAGTGCATATATACTGTACATCACCATTCATTTCTACGCCCACTGTAATTCCACCTTGCCATTCGAATGCTTTGATGTTGATAAATAATATGACTCATTATGCAGTATTCTCCTGCACGTGAGCAATAGCCTTCCTTGAACTTCACATCGAGTGATTGCGCATTGTGTCTGTCCAGATGCCCCTTCTGCTCGTGGAGGACTTGTGAAAGCAAAACCTGCTTCAGTCGCACCGGGTCGCGCACATTGGGTCAGCATGGCAGCTGGAGTCGCCGCTTGGCTACCGTTCGCGCGCGCCGCGGCCATAGGATGGATGCCCGTGGCGAGCGCCCCAATGCCGCCACCTCCACGGGAAAAGAGGCGAGGTCAGGACGGTCTAATCATCTTGAACGTCAGCGGCACAAGGTTTCAAACTTGGCGGAATACTTTGGAGAGGTACCCCGACACCTTACTGGGAAGCACAGAGCGCGACTTCTTCTTCCACGAGGAGACCAACGAGTACTTTTTCGACCGCGACCCGGACATTTTCAGGCATATCCTCAACTTCTACCGAACCGGGAAGTTGCACTACCCTCGCCACGAGTGCATCTCCGCCTATGACGAGGAGCTGGCCTTCTTCGGCATCATTCCTGAGATAATAGGGGACTGCTGTTATGAGGAGTACAAAGATCGCAGGAGGGAGAACACGGAGAGAATTCAAGACGATGAGGAGAACGAAAACAACAACGATTTGGTGTTGCCCGAACTGTCGTTCCGCGAGTCCATGTGGCGCGCGTTTGAGAACCCGCACACGAGCACCATGGCGCTGGTGTTTTATTACGTCACGGGCTTTTTCATCGCCGTCTCCGTTATGGCAAACGTGGTGGAGACTGTCCCGTGCAGCAGCGGGCCAAACCGGGCGAAGGAGGTCTCATGCGGTGAGCGCTACGCCCTCGCGTTCTTCTGCTTGGATACGGCCTGCGTAATGATCTTCACCGTCGAGTACCTGCTTCGTCTGATCGCAGCGCCCAGCAGGTACAAGTTCGTCAAAAGTGTTATGAGCATTATTGACGTTGTGGCCATCATGCCTTACTACATCGGCTTGGTCATGACGGACAACGAGGACGTGAGCGGGGCCTTCGTCACCCTCAGAGTCTTCAGGGTCTTTCGGATTTTCAAATTTTCGCGGCACTCCGCGGGACTGCGCATCCTGGGGTACACACTGAAGAGCTGCGCGTCCGAGCTGGGCTTCCTGCTCTTCTCGCTCACCATGGCCATCATCATCTTCGCCACCGTCATGTTCTACGCGGAGAAGGGCTCCTCCGCCACCAAGTTCACCAGCATACCGGCGGCTTTCTGGTACACCATCGTTACCATGACTACGCTGGGGTGAGTCGATGTTGCTGTGATGCGCAAACTTACTGAATGAGCTTTTGCGCGTATGATCTGCTGTCATTACTGCTTCCATGTAGCCCATTTACACCAACGCGTTCCAAAAAGTTGAGAGCTGGCGGAGATGGAATACATCAACGGCAGGGGGAGATCAATAAAACTGATATAAATCTAAGAAATAGACTCCCCCTCTCTGTCTCCTCTATCTCTCTCTCTCTCTCTCTCTCTCTCTCCCTCTCCCTTTCTCTATCTGGCCCATGAGTCAGGGACTATCCATGACTGTCTCATTGCTTGAAAAGAAAAATCCTATCAAGCTACATAAAAACTTATACAATTTAATATAAATATAAACGTTAATTCATATTACTATTTTTTATTATTATGAATAAAGTATTTAGAATAATTGCAAAATAAAATACTGAAACTTTAAGCAAAATCTTTCCTGAATACACTAGTGAGTGAATGATTAAAGCATTGGCTGTGTAGTTTATATATAAATTTGCTGTGTGAATGTCAGTAACAATGCTTTGGAATATTTTTCAGACAGTTTAGGAAATGGTTTTAGAGTTACTTCTCCCTCATATTTCTTAATGTAATCACTGTAAAGGAAAGAGTGTGCTTCTGTCATAAAACACCTCACCAGTGTCAGATTGAGCATGGACTCATCCTTCCTTTGGATGCTTTGCTTGTTTATAACGAACCGTCTCAAAGCACCTTTGGCACATTGTTGTAATTTTCACACAGTAAGTGAACATACTGAGAGAAAGCTGATTCATGTGACGTTAAGCACTGAAGGCGATTACAATAATGCATTCCCTATTGAGGTGTTATTCATTCATTAATCCCATCACTCAATGCCTCAGCATGGCTTCTCCAAGCCTCCCCCTGTGCAGAGCATGCGCTCTCCATGGTGCTGAATCTGCTCGCCACATGTTGCGGTTGCCCCAAGATGCACTTTGTTGCTCAGGAAACGACTGCTTCTTTGCTGGGAGGCCGACACGGTCCTAAGTCACACTCGAGGGGATTAATCAACCCTTATACTCCAGTACACATCCCACACTATGATCGGCACGCCTTTGAAGTGCATTACTTTGAGTGTGTCACAATTTGTGCTGTGAGTTTTAATCTGACGTCTGTGCCTGGCTGATATGATGCACCTTTCAGTTGTAAATATGTTTGGGAGACATTTCGTTTTGGAGTGTTTTTTTTTTTTTGGGTGGGGGGTTAAGACTTGTTTTATACTCTAGTTCAATAATGTTTGGTTCACAGCATCTGTTTGCTTCTATACATATATATGAATTCAAGTCTGAGTATGGTCTTTGATGTACTGAATGTGACTAATGTTGTCTTTGACACAAGAAATGTAAGGCCTCCTTCTTTAGACACCCTGAACCTTTAATAATAAGAAAATTAGGTTGTCAGAGTGATGGGTAATAAATGTCATGATATATAAAGAATTATGGCTCACAGAGTTCGAATCATTCCAATTCCCCTTCTACTTTCTTGTCAGGTCTGCATTGTCCTGTAAAGAAAATATGAGGTCTGGAGACATCAGGAGCAAAAGCAGAAAAAAAGAGATCCATTGAGTGAGAGAAAGAGAAAGTTTAGTTTCAGAGCGTATTGGCACATCTTATTGTGTGCAATTTGTGTCTTGCCATTTCTTGCCCGTCAAATCGGATGACATCAATGAGAAAATGAAATTACTTGCAAACGCTCTGCACCAGCTTGATGTTGGGAGTGCTGTGTGTGTGAGTGTTAGGGAGAGATGATCACTTGTTGGAGCCAGCTGGTTATGAACTATGTCTTCCAAACAGACCCACAGCTGCAGGGCTTCAGTGATGCAGCCCATATACTCATCTCCTCTCTCTGCAGGCAGGCATGCTGTCCCTCATTTCAGATTTTATTGCAATGCCTCAGTGAGCCCATCAAGATGAGCACTCAGGGGGGTAGTCGCTACAGCAGAAATCTGACCTTGTAAAGTCAAGTTCATCCTGTGACGGGCAATAGCCAACGATTGGGCTTCGAAGTCGATGCTGTGTCTTGAGACTATTTCATGATTGATTGGCTACATTTTGATCTGAAAGAAAAATTTCACATTGTAGAGTAGACAGTTTAATGTTGAGACTGTGGGGTTTGGATGAACCTTGTTTCTAAGGTATGAGATCTCATCCTCTCATTGTTTTTTGATTGTCAAATTCATCCATCTCCTCTTTGTCATATCTGAAATCTCATTCCCTTCCCATTTCTCCTTAAACACACACTGTAAGTGAGTGGCCAGTCTAGGCATTACTAAACGACTTTACCTGCTCTGACTGAACAAGAGCCTGGCTCTCTAAATGTATGCATCACTTTTTAATGCCTCATTTCCTAGACTGGATGACAGGGATGGATCTGTGATTCAGAGATTTATTTACACAAGGTGGTTGTTTTAGATTACGTGAACCTGGTTTTGGGTTTGAATTACTAGTAACGAAGCCCTTGTGATGTTCCCTCAAAGAGCAACTGATATTTGAGAACATTTTGCCCATAAGAAAGGTTTTTGCTAAGATAAAAGCCAGCATTAAAGTGAAAGTTACGCGTGCTAGATTATACTCAAACCTTAGGAACGTTCAATCTGTCTGCGTGAGAAAGATCAAGAATTAGAATTATCCGTAAAAATAGCCTCTATCATGCAGAACTCTATTTAAGTTACCTAAATGTTTCAACCCTTTTTTAGCCCCAAAAGTTATGGGTACACGCACCAGGGTCTGCTGCTCATCTCAGGGTTTTTGGAAGAAGTGGCTCCTTTTATCTTTTGCTCTGCTTAAAGTATGCATAGAGCTTTTCTGTCTGGTAGGGTAAAATATGCTGCTTATCTCCCAATTAACATAATGTCATGATGGAGAAAACAGAAATCGCATGGATGTTGTTTTAAACGTGGCTCAGAAGTTCCAGATCGATTTATTCCACAAAATGTCACAATGTTTCCCCAAGAATTTAAACCGAAGCACAGTCATGACCATGACATGACTTTAGACCAGGGTGCTGGAGGGCCACTTCCATGTAGAATTGAGCTCCAACACAGCTGCCTGAAAGTTTCTAACGTTCCTACATACTTTTGATTTGACTAGTTCCTGTGTGCTTAATTGGGGCTACAGGTATACTCTGGTGGACTCTTGCCCTACAGGAGCAAGATTTGACACCTTGCTTTAGACTCACTTGGCGAAGCCACAGAACAAGCCCATTCTTTGAATTCCATTTTCCTGTAATCCAGCATGAATATTCAGCCCTCACTGAGTCCTGCTCTTCCCAAAGGGGAATGTGCAGAGTATGGATGGAGCAGGCAAGAGATGGGATGTAACTTTGGTTCACAGCACGGATGGCCTCCACTTCACTGGCCTCTATTGCCTCTTTAATGGACTCATTTTCTGGCACAGGCTGATTTTGCCCAGCTCAATTAAATCAGCAGCATTTTAATTGGCTTATGCACTGTCAAACGGGATCTATTAAGTGAGCAGCTGTCAGAGCTGAAGACATGCAGATATGAGCATGAGGGAGAGAGAGAAAGGTGAAGAGGGGTAAATACATCAGCTTTAAAGCACTCGGGTACAATGATAATGTCTTGTAAATGAAATGCCCCCATGATCCTCTACAATATCCATCATTCTTTTCAATGAAATGCACTTCCCTCCGTTCATTGTCCAATCCTCCAATCCTTTTTTGTCCTCTCACGCTTCTCCATCTTCTCCTGTGGGGTTTTGAAGCCGTATAAAGAGTCCTACTGAGAGGCTGTTAAGAGATTGATGGAGTAACATATAGAGTCTATTAAGTCACCCTACATCAGGTCAGTTAAGGCCAGAGGCTTCAACAGCCGCCGGCTACGTATCCCCTCCCTGGGATATGCCACACAAGACAGGGATTTGGTGGATTAATCTTCCATATTCATTGTGGTCAACGCAGGTTAAGCAATAGGCTTAATTTCTTCTAAGGGAAAAGATCATAAGTTCATAGTGCACAACCGAAGAGGCTTTAGTGTGGTTTTCAACACTGCGAACAGGCGAAAGGCTGTTTCCTTGAGAGGTCATGCAACAGGGATGTTATAAAGTCAGGGCTTGGTACAACATGTGAAAGGGACTCATTATTGTGTCTGAAAGAGCATTGCGGTGTGGGGTTACCCTCATTAGAGCACCTTTACCAGACACTGCAAAGCAAGAGCACTGCCCCGGAGAAATGCACTGATGCAAGTTTATTATTTATGATCCCGGGCCACTCAAGTATGTTCACCTAAGACACAACAGGGTGATCGCAAAGACTTAATGCCCCCGTGCTTGGCTGATTAAAGGAACCGTTCCCCATAAATCATTGTTTGAGGTTTTGCGATTATGCCTCAAAATAAATAAATAAATAAACTCCTCTAGCTTATGAGCCCACATTGTTCTGCAGAGGACTGAATTATGATTGCCACATTCCACCAAGGTAATAAGTGTTTCATATAATGGGCGCAGAGAAGAGGAAAAAGTGTTTTGACCAAGATTTTTTGTTCCACAGATGTACATGACGTGTTTCATGGCCCAAATAGGAGCATGAGAGAAAGCTGTATTTGAAAGATTTAAACAGTAGCACAGCCACAGGGAAATAAAAAGCGTAGAATGATGTAATTAAAGGCTCTTTGTCATGTGGAATAACCCCTGTGGTGTTGCTGTAGAGGCGCTAACTCTATTCATCCATCCATTTCATACTCGTGCTATTACTCCACACAGAGAGGCTAATTGGACTAGTGTCTTTCTCCTTAACTCTCGTTCTGTCTTCCTTTTCTCCTACCATCCTTGTCCTTACCCAACCTTTCTTTTATTCCACATTTTTATTTGCTTCCTCTCTCTGTCTTCATTCTCTGTGATGGTTCAAACACCATAGAAAAAGTGCGTTGAAAGTGGAGCGTGCACTCTTCAGATGGCTGCCTTTAATCAGCTGAATGAAATGGACAGAGGGCTTTCTTCCTCCTCCCCTTTCAATTAAGTTTTTTTTTTTTCATTTCATTTTTAATTACTTGGCCTGTCATCACTGAAAAAAAGCAGTAATGGTGCTGTCATGGGAAGGTTTAAGCACTTAAGCACAAAGAGTTAAAATCTTTCCTTTCAAAAGCGAGGTCGTTTTTAATCCTGAATATGTTGTTCTATGTTTGAGACTGTTCATACTTGAAACTGTATTCCTTTGAGACCACAATTTGGGGTTAGCGCAGTACTTACTGTGCTCTAGGGCTTTTAGTCCAATATGTGTCATTTTACAAGCATGAAACATCTATTATCCAATAATTTAAAGATGCCTTAACCCAGGATTTTGCTTAATCGTAGCACAAATGGGATATAAATGTATCTGACCACATGAAATGGCATATTTAGACAAAAAGAAGCTCACCACGCACTTTCATATCATTCCTCCATCAGTTCACAAAATACACACTATAGTGGGGTACACACACATACACACACACACAGCCTTGATCCCCCCACATTTGTTAGATCAACCTCATTTTATTAATCTGTCAATCAGAAGCACAAACACAGAATTCTTCACTTTCCATGGCTCATCTCCTCTCGTTCTACAGTATGTGTCAGTTGTCTTTTCGAGATCATGACTGATTTGGTTTGTGTTTAATTAAGATTGTGGACTCTTGCTATTTCTAATTATTTTGCCCTGTGTGCTTCCTGTGCAGTGCTCTGGTCTGCGCTGGGCTAATTGAATTAATGCCTTCATCTGCGTGGTGCTTGCTTTTTCCCATTTCGCTCTCGCTCTCGCCCACGCTCATTTTCTCATTTTTATACCCCAAAGCTGAGTAATTAATTTTGATAAAATAATTTTAAAAAATGAATGAAGACACCCTGAGAAGTCCTCAATGATTGTGGTGATTCGATTCTCAGTATTGAAGGAGAGTGAGAGAGTGTTTTGTATGAAAAAAATTATGAATTGGCTGAAATTCGAAAGGGAGCTATAGTGTTTTGCTAAAGCCTGCCATCAGTCAAGAGTTGGCTTTTTGTCATTGTACATTGATTAAGTCTCACTAGGTACAGGAGAGATGACCTGCTAACACTGATCTGAAAGCAGCCTTTAACAGCTCGCAACATGCTCGTTGCATGCAGAAAGAGACGAGAAAGACAAACTGAGAATCAATGAGCCTACAGTATCCTCACTTGGTGTGTTTTTTTTTTTCTTTTTTAGAAAAAATACCGATTAGTTTGTTCTTAATGATGCTTTTAAAAATATTTTTTACAAGTGTTTTTTTTTTGTCAAAACCTCTATAGTACTAAATGTGCAAGATGAGCTATTAATTTAATGTTGCATTTGAGATACAGTCGTAGAGATACTTGCCTTAAATGATCAGTTTTTAAATGTTAATCTTTCATGCAAATATGCAGCCTATTATTAAGCTGTGTCATTTAAAAACATGTATTGTTTTAACTGACCTTTGAATGCTGACTTCTTGCATATACTGCTAGATCAGGCTGAATGTTGCTTGTCTATTTGGAGTTTGTGTGTTTCATTCATTGTGTTATGTTATCAGGCAGTTATATTAATCCGGTAGGCAGATGTTGGACAGTGCTTTCTAAATAGATCGCTTGCATTTGATTTTATCGTCAGTGTGAATGTGAAGCAGGGAGGCTTTTTGTTGGGCTTGCGATTCAGACTCAAATGGAGTGAATCGGTGGGAGGATGCCATGTAACTGCTGCAAGTCAGGCAGAACACTAGGGGACACACAGATTTTATGGTTGGGATACAAATACTTGAATAGGCTATTACACAGCTTATGTCTTCCTTTTCCTTACCGGCGTCTTATTTTCCCATTTTTTTCTTCTGTTATTCATTTTATTTGCTTTAAGGCGCAAACAGTTTTTTCAGCTCAAATTGGTGCATTCACAGACAAAAAAAAAAAAAAAAAAAGAGTCAGCTGTGCTAATGCATAAATTCCAAACATTTCCCAATTTAGACTTTACTTGTTTTTCTTAAAGCAATGTTTATAAATGATGTATTTAACTTTTTACCTGTGCAGCTACATATATTTTCCCTGTATGTACATTACTGCAGAGTGATTTTTACAAAATGAGTGATAAGATGAATTTGCTTTTTGTGGCCATAATCAACCAGTTAACAGTGATAATTAACTTATATTGAACCTGGATCATTCCTATTGATTAACCATGAAAAAAATGTACTCGGAGGAATATTTAATATCCTTCCCTGTAGATAATTTTAGAACTGGGAAAGCGCACAGAAATACTTTTCAGGTGACTGGGTTCAGAGAAACACAAGCTTTATTGGTAAACTAACAGGTCTAATTACAATTAATTACAATTGATTTAAGGTTTAGAATTGTTTTATGGATTAATGCTAACGAAAATATAATTTTAAGATATTTAAATGCAAATAAAATGCAATTCTTTGAAATAATTGCATGACTTATTTTCTATTTTGACAGAAATAGTTCCTGTTACTGACAATCATATGGTTCCTTAGAATGATGCATCGGAACAGCCAATAAGAGATCTCAACCAAGCGTGTCTCTAGAAATTCTGTTAGTGAAGCATTTGATACGTCAAGGTATTATTTCAATTATTCTGAAGTGCGATGGCTTCGGATTGCTTCTGGAATTGCTTATTTAAGTCCATTCTAGCATGGCGTGTAATTTATTTTGCACCGGTACAATCTGTTGGACACTGCCACTTGAAAATCAGGCTAAAATTTAATCCCGTTTTTGGTAGATATTGAGAAATTACTGAATGAGTAGATGTTTGTAGAAGCCGTGGATATCTAGGTCATTGACTGTGACGGTCTTGTAACTGTTTCAGGTGTCCTGTACTGTAGATATAGTGTCGCCCTTCCGGTTTAGGTAAGCCGGTGAAGATGGACAGCTGAGGTCGATGAGGACAGAACGACGGTAATAGGAGAGCCACAGAGAGAGAGAGAGAGAGAGAGAGAGGGAGGAGGGTGGCGTTTAGAGTGTTACATGTCACTGTGACACATTCATTGGAAAACACAGAATTTATTTACCATCGACTGTCCTTTCTCTGCTTCTGGCGTTTCCCCCAACAGGCCGTAATCTCTCCACTTACACACACCTCCAATGCCAAATATACACACCTGCACTTACAGGAAATGTGCAGTAATGAACTGCCAGTCAGAAAGAGACAGTGTGCGATTGGTGTGGCGGCAAGAGTGGTCAATCTGCATTGAAACCCTGAATTACAGGATGTGTACGTGCCGAATGGGCAGCACTTTCTAAAGATGTGAGGGCATGTTGTGCTCTTTTAATCGAAGATGAAAGATGAAGAAAATGGGAAGTATGGACTGGTGTCGTGGCTTCATGTTTTAAACATCGCTGCCATTCTCCTCACCGCCTGACATTCAGCAAACTCTCCATCTGTCCAGGCTTGATAGTGTCTCCTGCCAGGACGATCGCTCCTGTAAGCTAATTATCATACACACACATGCACGAATCACCTTCAGAAGTTCACCCACACACATCACTCTATTCTAGTAGAGGCCACATAAATAGCACATTTTCACAGGAATAAATCTGCAAACTTTTTGAGTGCCATTGATGAGAGTGCAGTAATTAAAACTACGCTTGTGTGAGTATGTAGTAAACATCAGCATGCTCCACTGCGTAATTAGAAAGTTTGATGCTTTCACATAGAGAATCTCTGTACGCTTCATTTCCAGAAGCATCAGTCTTGGTAATAAATGACATGTTGCATTGGGAAGTGATGTGCATGTGTGTGTGTACATCGCTTGAATTGGATCCACATTTTATTTGGTGGCTAATGCATCAATGCATCCCTCACTGCCCTCTGCGCTCACAATGCAGGGAACTAAATAGTGATAGTTGAGTTTTTGTTGTTGTTGTTTTGCTGGTCTTTATGGTATCCATCAAATGGATAGAGAGAGAGTCAATGCTGTGATCTGAGGGAACAGTACTTGTCTTTGATGCTCTCACTGGAAGCCCATTCCAACATTGGGGAAAAGCAGTCACATCTGTCCATTTCATATTTGACCTAACAATCTACATTTTCAATATTCTGCTCTCGTGAACAAAGCTTAACCTATTAAATAGCTTGTGCATTAAGGGATTAAGCAAAAAAAAAAAAAAAAAAAAAAAATAGAAGTGTATATTTGTTCATTTTTAATTTTAGTGTATTTAATAATAATAATAATAGTTTTGGCTACCACTACACTTATTCCAAAAAGCCCCACAGCAGAATTGTTGTGTATCTCCGAACGAATCAAGGTTTTGAACAAATCATTTGCATTGATACGGTAATTCATTTTTGTATAACGTATGACATAATCAGTGATTTCAAACAAATTGGTTGAATGTATGATTCAACGACTTAAAATAAAAATGCACCTAATGGCGTATCGGTGTAATCTACAAAAGGATTTGGAAAGACACTGATTATTAATTATAGAAGTCAATTAATATTAATATTATAGATTTACATTAAACAAAGTTTAACCTGACCAAATTTGCCCTGATTTGCCCCTTATTACCTTGTTTGGAGCTCATATTGACGCTCTTATAGGCTTATTTACAGTTAGCAAGAACTGTGATTCATGTGTATTATAAGTTTTGACTGTGTTCCACACTCTTACACTTTGGACCATTCTGATTGGCTGGTAGTGGATGGTTGTAGCTTCCTATTGGCTGAGGGAGACATAAGTACTGTTATTGGCTTAGGTTTTGTGCCATAGTGTGAATACTGATGTCTGTGTGTGTGTGTGTGTTGATCTGTACTTCAGTGCTTTAGCCCACACATTGCCTTTGTGACGACTCAGCCAAATCGGGCTCAAAACAATTTAGCTGAATCCTCGATACGCCTTTTAGATACAAGAAATGAAATAATAGCAAGTCTGCCAGGGATCATTGATCCACAGCCGGCTGTGAATATCAATGAAGTACCATTACACAAAGATAAATACATTTTCAGAGTGTTGCACCGTACCCCTCACACACAAAAACACACTCCAGCTTTTAGATCAAAAACCAGCAGACTGAAACGCAGGGTGACACGAAAGCAACTGCCAGAAACAGGAGAAATCTAAGAGCTGCAGTCCCTAGAAATCAACAGAAAAATAGTGCTTTGGATGACATGGAGAATGAAGGTTCTGTGTGAACCTAAAGATGAAAACCAGAGCCGCAAGTTTAATAAGAAGAGTTGGCTTTACCCAGAATTGGCTGCCCAGCACTACATTGTCTCTTTTAGAACCATTTTGGTTCCTTTTTATTTAAATATCCTGGATCTGGTTCAAATAGAGCTCAAGTGTTGGGTTCCGGAAGTAAGAATTTAATTTACTTTGCCCATAGAGAAACACAAACACACTGTGGAAACCTTAATCAGTTGTATATGCTACCCTACGAAAAATAGGACAATAACATAATTTGTTGCATTTTAAATACACTTTAGAAGAATATAATGTAAAACAGGATGAATGTTTTTCAAAGCAAAAATATCTGACTTATGATTTGTCATGTAAATAATAAATGTGATAAACAATTCAAGCATGCCTAGTTAAAGGTGCTGTAGGGAACTTTTGTAAAAAAAAAAAAGATTTTTTACATATTTATTAAACCTGTCATTATGTCCTGACAGTAGAATATGAGACAGATAATCTGTGAAAAAATCAAGCTCCTCTGTCTCCTCCCAGTGGTCCTAATGCCATTTGCAGAAACTCCATCGCTCCCGGTAAAAAATAACCAATCAGAGCTGCGGTCCGTAACTTTGTTTGTGTTCAAAATGTATATAATAAGCGAGTACACCATGAATCCATTTTCCAAACAGTGTTTTTAGCTTGTCCTGAATCACTAGGGTGCACCTATAATAAGTGTTTATATTCAGACTATTTTAGATTGCTTCGGGGGTACCGTGGCGGAGTAACCCAGTACCTTTGTGATTCTTCATAGACATAAACAGAGAGAAGTAGTTCCGGCTACGATGTTCTTCCGCAAGACGCAAGCAGTTCTGTTTATTAACCGCTAGAGCGCCAAAAGTTCCCTACCGCAGCTTTAAGAGAGCAAAATAAATGATTTTATCAAGTTCATCATAAAAGGTTCTTATTGAAAACGATTTAAGAATAGGAATTATTCATACCCGGTCCCTCTTGTATCTTTCTTAGTATTCCCTAATAGGTTGTGTTTGTGATTGCCTGATTTTCTAATTAGCTGAGCGTATTTTACATCTGTACTGAGGCAATTGCTATGGATATAAAAAGTTTTAGATCTTGCAGTCACTGCAGGAGACCAAATTCAGAGGGCTGAAATGAAGAGAAGTGAAATTTGTCTTAGTCTATCTAGATAACTGTATGACGATTGTAAGTGTGTTATGAGTCTGTGTAAAATGGTGGCAAGAGGTGTCAAAAGAAGTGAGAATATGAAGTGTGTGTGTCGTAGAGAGAGGTTGATGTAATAGTTTTGTAATGGATTTAGAGCGGTCGCGGTGATCAGCACCGGATGACTTATTTAAATGTCGTGCACTCTTCTCATCCTTTGCTGGAGATGAGGCATAGAAAAGGATGAGCGGAGAGCGCGAACGGATATTTCAGCACTGTCTCTCTTCACTCGCCGTTCCTCCTGGAAAGCTTAGACTGGATTTGCTCTTCTCTGAGAGAGCTAAATCTTCATTCGAGTCTAATTTCAAGTCGTTACTGTTACATGACAAGGGCCAAGGCAAATATCACCTGAAATGAACGGAAGGGGAAAAGAGTGGAAAGGAGTGATAGAGAGGCAGAGACTGGCAGAAGGTATAATTTGTGGTTGGTTTGTGTGTTTCTATACACTCTGAAAAATGTAGATGCCAAAAATGGTTTTAAAGTCTGTTAGAAAAAGAGAACATTGTTAGTTTCCATGACACTACACTGTAAAAAGAATTTACCTGCTTAAACTTAACTTTAGTTCACTTTCTGACATATTATTATTATTTTTTATTATAATCAAGTTGGTCATATCAACTTATTTCTAATTCAAGTTATACTACAATGACTTAAATATGCAGTTAAATCTCATATAACTTCGAAAGATGAGTTACAGTAATATAACTTGTTCCTACAGTATATTACAGTGTACTGCAGGATTTAGTTTCCATTATGCTCGAAAAAAACTGGATATATGATGAAGCCTTATTTTAAAAATGTGATTTCAAGACCTGACAGTTTATAAAATGGTAAAAGTCCATGAAATTTACCATGCGTTTATAAATAAAACACATTTTCAGTACCAATAGGGCCTTTTGCATCAGCTACTGTAGTTATAGGAACTCAAGTTAGGAACGAGGCACCAAGACAGATCCCAAAGAACTACATTTCCCCAAGGGCCATTTTCATCTTTAAATATGCTGGCTCTGGTTCAAATTGAGCCCAGATGTTGGGTTCCAGAAGTAAGAATTCCATTTATTTTGCCCATTTGCCCATACAATTTCCCTAGGGCCATTTTCCTAGTTGCATTTACACCAATTGTATAAACTCTGAAGTGATCTAAGCTAGCCATCAGCGATGCCAATTAAGCGTGGCTTTCAGATCAACAACGTCAACAGATGGAAGACTTGTCGGTCCATCTATTGCTGTTTTTCATGTTTAGAGTTCGTTTGTGGAGTAAGAATATGTAAGTATAGTGTTTTGTGTTATAGTATAGTGTAAAGTGTTTTGTATGGCATGCATTCAAAAATGCTATAAAGTGCTATAGTCTTTTATTTTAGTTCCCATGGTGCCATGGCAAAATGTCACTTCATATTTCTATAGATAACAACATATATACCTCAGTATATGTTTCTTTAAGGAACCTGGGGAGGCTTTATCTTTCCTATGTTAATAGATGATATTTTAATCTTGAGAACATAATGTAGCATCAAATTGAATTAGCTTTTTTTTATTATTCCCCTAAGAACCTTGTTCATGTTTTGAAGATGGTACTACACAGTACCACTTCTTAATATTAATAATCCTAATGATTGACGCCTGTAGTGCCGTCCAGTCTTTCATGTGCATGTACTTGCATATTTGTCCCTGCTGTTCCACCGGTTGGAGTTTTATGAGCTGAAAATAAGGGAAGTGAAATATGTAATACAGCCAGCCATCTCTGTAAATCAAATGACTGAGATGGAAATGAGGAGAGAAGAGAGAAAGAGAGAGTCCTTTGAGACAGGTAGATGATGACACTACTCTTGATCAGTATTTATGATCATGGTCGCAGCGTAGAGATCGCAGAGATAAACCCGCTCGATTCTCTCTCACACACACCGCGCCATGCCGAAATGCTGACGACAAGTAAATAGCCCGTTGCTGTATGCATAGCTGTGAGTAATGAGTTCTAAAGGACAGGAGGAGTGGAGCGGAAATGGGCCAGCCCGACGTTTGATGACTGGGGTAATGTGGCACAGGAAGTGATGAATACATCGGTGGGCACCATTTGGCACGACTCAGCGCTTTTCTCCTGATGCAGGTCCTTAAGACAGCCAGATTAATGAATCTCACTGAAATTAGATTAAAGACTTAAAGCTCTCGTTTCTCCCCAGAACCAGACATGAAGTCTTCTGAAATGTACACATGCAGATAAAAGACAGATGTGTCATGGGTAATGTCTGGATCTTTATCTGGAATGCTGCTCTAGATACTGTACATCAATGTGTTGTGTTCTGAAATGTTGCATTTTGAACAGTAAAAACAATACGAAGTGTGGAAATGTCAATCGATGGGCTCTTATTAGTCACTAACAGCATAAAAAATTAGCTTTGGTAGTTGTCAAAGGCATGGTGTGTCAAAATTGAACATGTTGAAACAGATTTATCCGTGCTGCATTTGGGATAATTTTTTTAAGGTTTATATATATATATATATATATATATATATATATATATATTACATTATGCATTTTACTTAAAAAAATCGACACTTTATATTTTTATGCATTTAACAAATAAAATGTTTGAATTTATATATTTCCTTTTAACGTTATGCAGTACTTTATGCAAAAAAATTACGATTGCATTTCATTTAATTACAAATTATAATTTTTAATTTACTGTAAATCTATGTTATTCTACTTTTTTTGTATTTTTATGTAAAAACACCTTTTTTTTATTTATCTGGAATGTTGCACCAGATACATCAATGTTTTGTGCTGAAATGTTATTTCCAAAAGTCAAAACAATGTGAAGTGTGGAAAGCTCTATTTACAGGCTCTATTAGTCACTAACTGTAGGGAAAATTAGCTTGTGCTCCAAAGTGTGGTGTGTCAAATAGGAGCATGTTGTAACTGACATAAAGGTCCATTTATTTGTGGCGTGCGTCGCAGGTAGGCAGCAGAAGGCATGCACTCGCTCATACGTGAATGGAATGTAACTGAGCGGGATAGAGTCTTGGCCCAAAACACTTCTCATCTGAATGCAGCTAACGGCTGCGACAGAACACACACTCGAGATGAGCTTTCAAAAGTGAGCAGACAGTTGAGGTGTTCAGGAGAGGAGAGTGTGTAACTTTGAAGGAGTGTGTGACCTTTAGCTTGCGTCTCTTTTTTTTCCTGCGTGCATCTGAAAAGCGAGGTGCAGAGGGGCTTGGATGAGTGTACCACTGGGATATGACATTTCTCATACTTTCAGTTTGGACACACCATGACTCTGAGAGAAATACATGTGAAGAGGGAGGTGGGATTCTGGAAGGATGCCCGGAGATGTTAACTCTCACTCTGGGAGTGGAAAAACATCCCTGTGGAGCTTTCTGGACGGGGTCTGATCGCTTTTCAGACCTCAGTCATTACTAAACCACTTAACTTCTTCTGTATTACTTTCACTCCATCCCCCTCCCCACCGCTCTCTCTCTCTCTCTCTCTCTGCCTTCTCTCCGCACCCTGAGGCCACACAATACAACTAGAATGTGTAGAATCCTTCAAACTTACAGGGATAGATCACCTAAAAAAATAAAAATAAAAAATAAAAAATAAAAAAAATATTGTAATATTTTATGTGAAATTATAATTTAGGTCCATTAAGGTAGAGAAAGACTGCACTCTTTTTTTCAGCATTACCTCTTGTATAAGTTTATGCAATTACAGTAGCAAAACAATTTTACATTTTATTTCATTTTAGTTTTTACTTTTTTGCATTTATTCACTTTTTTATGCATTTGGCATACAGTAGTATAAACTTTTAGCATGATAATAAAGAAAACACTTTTACATATTGACTTTTTGTGCATTTGGATTTTTTATGATTTTTATCATTATGCATTTAGCGTAAAAATGTAGAAAATACATTCTACATACAAAATAATTTATTTTATTTATTTATTATATCCAGTCACGTTTTGATCCTGGAAACACATTATGTTTCCATTTAGCGAGACCAGAATCACCACTAGATTTTTGGGTTCCTTCACCTCCAAAGCCACCACGTTGCATTGGATATCGAGTAGACACTAGTCAGCAGTTGTGAGCGTGTTGTGCATTCGTGTGTGTGAATGTTAAAGCAATACAAGCATGGTTTATTTAGCAGACGGCACTGCTCAGTGCGTGATCTATCATCATCATCATAATAGTTCTATTGTTTATGGTGATGCTCTCAGCGTTCATATATTCAGGCCAAGCTCTGGATGATGCATCTCCCAAACTTCACTCTTCACCGGGCAATTACAGTCCGATATGCTGAGCATAACTCACCGCAAAAAGAGCCACTGAAAGGCTTTTCATTTGTGCTTGATTTGGTGAGAGTGAGCGAGATGAGAAAAGGGAGACTGGGGTTGGCTGGAACAGTTTTCATTCTTTCATTCATTATCTGTGGTAGAATATTTGGGGTTAGCCAGTTTTTTTTTTTTTTTTCTGAGTAATTTTGTTATTCACTTTTTGCCATTTTTCTTATTTTATACATATATATATATATATATATATATATATATATATATATATATATATATATATATATATATATATATTGTTTTTTTTCTTCTTCTTTTTTTATATTTATCTTATATTTCAGTTGCACTTTATTTAAAGAGAGAGAGAGAAAGAGCGCGAGAGAGGAGAAAAGGGATTTAATATCAGTGGTGGAACAAACATGAAAAAAAGCTAATATTGCTTTAGTTTTAGGAGGATAAACAGCAAATTTATATGAAAAAATAATATTAATAATTCAGTAATAATATTAAAAAGCATTATATAAAATATTATTATTATTTTAATATTAGTTTCTTAGTTATTATATGGGTTTTTGTCTTTTTTTTAGATTCATTCGTATTTATCATTCATTTACTAATTAGTTTTTCATTTTAATTAATTTAATATTTTAACTGGTTTTATTTTAGCTGCCAAGGCAACATTTCACATATTTGTTTGAGTGTATTAAAATATTTGTATATATATGGTTATATATCACACACAAAAACAACTTTTTTATAAATATATTACACTTATTAAGTCTTACTTATGTCAGCAAAATTATGTTTTTTGCTTAGGAAGTTTTTTTCACATTGACAGCCTTGGACATTTTAATCTCTCGACAAATGCAATGAATGTCAAGATAATAAAGTCAACTGTAACATATTTGTTGCAGCATTCAATTGTAATCCACAAATGAGCTGAAGTTAACCGATTCCAGCCTCCACTAACCAGTCAAACAGAGTCTTAAATCAGCGTTCTGTGCCGCTGCAGCGTGGCAGGAAAGCATCTCTAAGACACAAACACAAACTCTCTCTTCGACCTTTATCTTACCCGAGACAGCCAGGGGACTTAGAAGAGCAACCCGCAGCCGTTTATAAGCGCTCACACACATGCTGGTTTTTCTAGGTACTAAACTTTCTCACAGGTACACTTTAACAAATGTGGAGACCACTCCCTCTGGTGCCTTCAGTTACCCTGGCAACAGCGATTTCCTGCTAATTCCCACCTTCCATCACGAGGGAGAGAGAAAGAAAGAGAGAGAGAGAGAGAGAGAGGGAGAAGCTCTGTGATAAAGGGGGAACAATGCACATTCTTTCATTCAGGCAGCAGACACCCATTTGTATTTTTCTATAGAAAGCGGAGGCCTACGCACTCTCTCCAATAAGGGTTTATGAGACGGAGAGAATAGAAGAGAGCAAGAATGATGAGTTCTGTAAAGGTTCAGAGTTGAGACGTTCTCCTACGGCCAAGGAAATGACACATATTTTTATTTAGCATTCATTTATTTTTTTATTATAATTTTAGTAATTTTTTATACTTAAACTAATTTATTTTTAGTTAGTTGCCAAGGGAAAATTTGTCATTTTTTAATAGTTTCCTATAAATAATTAAATGTTCACTTAAATGAAATATATACAAATTTTTATTTCATATAGTTAACAAGGTATTTCTTATTTGCATTTTCTGAAAGCAGAAAATATTTTACAAAAAAATTATTCATAATTTAATATAACTTAATATTAGAAAATCAATATAAGGATATAAGAATCTCAATGGAACTAAAAAACAACAACAGTGTTTCATCATATATTGGAGTCAGTGATGATGCTATTTCATCTAGCAATTGCATAGAAATGCACTAAAACACTAAGAACACTTTAGCAAATGCTTAGCAACAACCTGTGGCAACAAATTTAGAATCATAATTGCAACTTTTTTACTATATATATATATACATTTGAGAATGTATAAATCCAGGTTCTCTTGTGTGTGTAGATATTATCTTCTTGCTGTAGCCAGCTTCTTTAACCTGAGCTCAAACAGCAGAGATGTATCAGATTTAACCATGAGCATCACGTGATCATCTGACGAACACCACTGAGCAGTATCGGGTTTTTTTAATGCTAACCTACAGTGAGCATTACTGCAATGTTTCTCAAACACTCCCAACTAATCCACCGAACACTGTTACATGAGACAGGCCTTTGCTAACGTGCTAGATGTGAGGGGGTTTGATGCTAGAGGAGCACACCTGAAAACATTCCACATGCATGAAGAAACTCACGTACAGTATGTGATCATAATGAGTGGAAATGGCCTGATGCTCACACATGGATGTAATATCCAAACCAAAAACCTGACATGTAAGCCAACCACTGACTATTTTTTTTTTCTGTTCTATAAAAAGTGCATGTGCAGTGAGCTGCATGAAGCAGAAATGCACATATAGTGCTACAATTAACATTAAATATGGTAATCTTTATGAAAATGCCATGGCAAATGCAAAGATTTATTTATTTTTGAATGAAAATGATGCACAGATTTCATACTAAATCTGTTTTATTTATTAAATATTTTGTTTTATTAAATTACATTTTTAATAAAAAATATATTTTCAACAAAAACGACATTTAAATTATATATATATATATATTATTTAAATGTCAAATATATCTAGTATTTTTTATAAAAATAGTAAAAAAAATTCTGAATAGTATAATTTATGTATTTATTTATTTTTGTTGGTATAATCATATATTTTTGTGGAAATGTTGATGTAGATTTCAACTAGTATAGATTTCACACTAATTCTATATCTAATATATTACTTAAAATAAGTTGCTTAAGCTTCTTAAAATATTAACACATCAACTAAAACATTTAGTAAAATGTACTACTACTACTAATAATAGTAATAATAATAATAATAATAATAATAATAATATATTTAAATAAATACTTTTATAAACATAAAAAATACGTATTTCAAAATACTTTTTTTTATATTTACACATGATTATACTCTAGATGTGATTTTGTATTTATTTGTATTTTTTTTGCAAGAACCCATAGATATGCTGATTTTGTTTACTATAGTTTAATTACAGATACCACTATTAAACTGCTTACTATGCAATTACTATGGTAAATCTTCATACATGAAACATTATTGTACATTATTGTATACGGTCATATTTGGCTATTACACTCCATGCATAAAATTGCATTATTGTGAAATTGTCTGTTTTTGCCTGGTTCCATCTAGGTACACATATGCGTGTGTTTTGATTAAAAGCACAGCTACCTGCTCTGATGGCCTTTTAAAAGACTGGCTGAACGCTGACTGATTTCACCAGTCATTGGTGGATGCAGCGTTGCCTGTGCTCGGCTCCACTCTAACAGCTGTCAGAGTATTTTTAGCAGGCATTGTGTGTCTGGCCTGTGTTAAGTCAATGATAAACATCTATAGAGAAAGAGAGAGTCACGTGTGGCATCGAACCAAACCAGCTCAGGTTGTATTATGTATGTTGTATGCAGCTCAGCATGTAATGCATTGTTGTTTAAACTTCCCAAAGAGCCAAATTTTATGAGGAGCATCCAACCATATAACACCAGATCGCATCCTAAAGGGTGTCAGGTGAACCCTGCATGAAGTGATCACTCCTGAGACATATGTTTCAATGAGGATCAGAGCTCTCTTTTCATGTTTGTGTGGGTATATGAATTTTTTATGCGGATCAGACACTGTAGATAATGCGTCTGGTGTGATACACTTAAATAAATTGTGCCATATGCCAAACAAAGACATTAAAGCACTTTGCAGTAGGCTTGTCCAAAAAAGCAAATTGAATTTTTGATTGCTGAAACTTAATAGTTTTCTCAGTAAGTGCTATTTAGTGCACAAACACACTCCTGCGAGTGAATAAGAGGGAAAATTACAACAGATAAAGACTTTTGAGCCTAAGGCAGAAGGACTGACTCAACACACACACACACAAACCCACACTTGAAATCACAAAAATACAGTTCGGCCACCAGCAATACTTTTTTACAGCCTATTTAACACAAGCTGCCAATGTGCAACATGTCTCTTGTCAGCCATGTGTCACGGCCACATGTCAAGAGCCGGGAAAAGGAGAGCTTTACTTATAGCCTGCCCGTAACCGCTGATCCAGAGTCAGTTTGCTCGCATTTTAGACTCTCGTGGGTGGGAGGAGGAAGTTGTCACAGTGAGGGTTGAACTGTTACCATGGTAACATGACCTCAGGGGTGAATTTGTAATTGCGAGGCCCAGAGGGCGTGCATACTAATTGTTCGTTTAGAGAGCATTTGTCGAGCAGTTTTGTCACATTTGCGCATATACAGATAATCACACATCAGGATGTCATTATGATATAATTCTGAAAGTGACAGTTCAAACAAAAAAAAATTAATTGTCATGTGGTTACAATGGTTATGCGTTTTTTTTTTTTTTTTTTTTTCATACAGTGAAGGTCAATGGGGTCCAAAACAACTCCATTTACATTTGTGATATGGGGAAAATTAACAGATTTCCCTAGTGTGCATATAAAAGGTATACTTTAAATCTGCAAGGATGCATTAAATTGATCAAAAGTGACAGTAAAGGCATTTATTATCTGATCCACCTTATTTTTCAGTGGGAAGTAAACCGTGATTGTGCGAGACTTCTGGTTCATACTTCATACTATTATATTCACAATTTTACAATTTTACTGTATTCTTGATCAAAAAAATGCAGCCTTGGTACACCTTTCAAAAACATTTAAAAAAACTGTAGCTACCGACCGCAAACTTTGAACAATAGTGTATATTTCCACACATAGTTGTATTGGTTACATTTACAGTATGTGTTGTGAATAGCGTAGAGCATGGCCAGACTGTGTTGCTCTTTGTCAACAGCGTCATATGTAATTTATTATTGACTGGGTTCAAAGTGTAATTAGCAGCAGCTGTGATCCTAGGGTGAGCACAGAGAGACACTGCCATATCCAGCCCATAGGATACATTTACCTGAGCAGGTGTGAAACACACGTGGGCACACGTGTGGGAAACGCATACCTGCGGGCAAGGAAAAAGCACACGCTGACGTGATTATGAACAGGCATTACAAATCCAAATGAAACGGGGATCAAAGATTGGTTCTTTGAAGTGGTGTCGTTAAACACGGGATAGTCTATACGAGAGCGTGTTCAGGTTTGACACTTTGAGCTGCGTTGAAATGCAGACGTTGTAGGGAAAGATTCCTGCGCTTTGCCAACTCCCCATGTACGCTTTGAGCAACTGAGGCGACGATCGCTCAGAGAGAGAAAACAACACTGAGAGAGAGAGACATACTGGGGAAAGAAATGAGCAAAAAAGGTCAGATGGGTGTCTGCCAAAGACTACAGAAAGGTACAGTCTCCTGGGAATTATTCAAAAGACTGTGGTGTGCATAGTTCTCTGTAGATAAATGCTACATGTTACACATACACGCTTTCCTCTCTCTTTCTTTCTCAAGGCTTTCTGGTGATGAATAGGGCTTGACTTGCTGGTAAATGAGAAAATTTAGCCGATCCAGGTACGCAGGATATCTACCTCCATTACACCCAACTATGCAATCACAAAATCAGCCCAAATCTGATAAAAACCCGCTAGCAGCGAAACACAACTTGATCCAACATCCCCTGTAGCAATTTTACATCACAGTGAAGGATGATTATTTAGATAATAATTTTTTCATTTTAATTAAACCAAATTCCAAAGCCCAAAACTAATGCAAACATTAGCTTTAGCACAACATAGTAAAAAGACTGCATCCTAGCATTTAAGTTTGTTCAAATTAAAAGCATAATTGTTGCAGTGCAACACATTCACCACCAATAAGAAAATGTGATGTTAATCAACAATAATTTAACAAATTCTTGACCAATAAGATTCCAAAGTGGGCGGGGCAACACAAAGTAACTTAGCTTGCGGCTTGTCTTGTTAGGACAAAACAAAGATTTATAGTTTGTTCTTGGCTATTAGCATTAGCATTAAAAGCTAATGCGAGCTATCATTAAAAATAACATATGCTATGTGCATTTGTAAAGTTGGTGTTTGTATGCTAAAAAAACCCACAATGAATTAGTAACCTGTAACATACTATAGAGCACAGCTTTGTGGTTTCCAAATGCACTTAATTAACCTCTATAAAAAATTAAGCAAATGCAATAATATCTCCTTAGCACAGTGCTTTTCTCTTGTTGATCTAAACCCCATGCACTCATGCTCGCTCTCCCAGCAGGGCCATGTACCCGATTTCAATAAGCACTTGTGATATATTGGCACACAAAGCCAGCGGGAATCACCTGCTATTTTTATCTTCCACAATAATGCAATCCAATAACACGACTCTCTACCGGCGTGCCATCCGCAAGAAATACAGCGATGCCACAGAGCACAAAAGCAGCCTGCTGTGCATTCTTGCAGCATACCTTGAGATGGTCAGACCAAAAAAAGGACGTCAATATCAGTCATTAAATGTATGTGTCGTGATTAAAGCACTGCTGACGTTAGCGCTGAGAGAGTTTGTGTTACAGGCATCTGCTGAGAAGTCAGTATTAATTAGCATGCCTGAAAGGATTTTGTTAATGTGTCTAAATGTTGACCATTTGATGATGATTATGATTTTGTCTGTCCTTATTTTGTGATTTATTTTGTCCTTTTTCTTCAATAACCTGTAGCTTGTCCTTTCTTGCATTGCCTGTGTGTGTGTGTGTGTGTGTGTGTGTGTGTGTGTGTGTGTTTAAGGACATTCAGACATCCACCCAGAATAGGAATGGGTCACATTAGCTGACTAGTTAAACAACCGAATAGTCAATTAAAGATATAAATAATGGTAAAAACTAATAAAATAAACAAATTTAAATAAATGGAAATATTATTGTATTCATATTTTAAATGTAAAAGTATTTGATTTTAAATTTAATGAATTTTTAACATTGAACAAATATAACTTTATATTATCCACTTCCTGTCTGAAGGGTGAAGGTGTGTGTGCCGTCTGCTCTCATCATCAAGTGCAGGGCATTTTATCCAAAGTGACTCAGCATTTGTCCACACCATTGAGACTTTCCGGTCAGCTGGTGTCTTTATCCTGAGCAGGGCTTCGCTGGACAGCACTTCCTCACTTTATTCCAATCGGAAGAGAAACGTGTTAATCTAGCGGCATGAATCATGATGATTCAGAGTCCAGACGGATGCCTCATTTATTTCAATATATGTAAAAACTGCATTTCTCTAAATGTTTTAACATATTTTGCTATTCACTTTTTTATGTCAGTCAAACCGCTGTTAAACTGGCGTAAATTCCTCTTTAATTTATGAAGTCATAATTTTTACTTGTTGGGTCATAAATACCAAGAGTGCATTAAGTTCAGCAGAGCTGTTCCAGGCACACAGGATAGTTTTTAATAAAAATGTTGAAAAGAATAGTGAAAAATTTACATTTGGCGGGTTGAATCAATTAGTTAGTATAATTATATATATTCTGGTTTCATTTTATTTTAGATGAAGGTATAGTAATTGTGTTTTGGTAGTGGGTTGATGTTTTTTTATTATTATTATTATTTATTTATTTTTTAACTATAAAAACCCTAATTTGGACGAGCAACTCAATCTGGTGAGAAAAAATAAAAATAAAAAACATTCTCATTTCATATTCCTCACATCCTTCTGTTTTTATCTGACACATCTCTGTGTTTTTAAAAGCAGATGACCTGCATTAGTCTGGACATAGTGTGAATGTGTAAAGTTATTCCGGCAACATCATGCTGCTTTGACAGATTACCACACAGCAAGTGACTCATCGTTTTCACCTTGGGTGCGTTTTGTGTGAATGTGTTTGTGTGGGTGTCCCTGACTGATTTGTTCATCAAAACCCCATCATAATGTGCTGGAATTGTCAAGGATGAAAGGAAATTTGTGTGGAGTGCATGCGTAAATAGCGCTGGTAGCTTTTTCACTGTATGTGTGGTTATGAAAGCGTTTGTACTGTGTTTTTTTTAGCAGAGTGTCTCTGTGTATGAGAATTCAACACAAAGACCCTCATCACTGAAGACTAAAATGTCAAAGAAAAATGACAAGAAACCTGAAAGAGTCTCTCAGGGATGTCTCTTTACCTGTTTATCTTTCCATCTCATCTCTTGCTTCGCCTTACAATAGACTTCACTGCACATGTGGACTGTTTTATATTAATTCATGAATTATTCATTGCTTTTAGCCCTATTTTCAGTGAACTAGTTCACAAAAGTGGTCTAAAGTTTTTGTTCACAAAACACCTCGTATTCCAGAGAACTTTATTGCAGATTTTATTTTATTTACAGATGTCATATTCCTTTTGAGTCGGTTGAATTGGTTAAATCGGTTCATAAAACCAGTCTGGACCTCAGTGCAGATATGGACTGCATTTGTGAATGATTCATTCTTTTGAGTCAGATCTTTTTTTTTTTACAGTTTGTTTTTACAAAACTGGTGTGAATGATTAATTTGGGATTCTTATATGCCTTTTTCAGTACTCTTCTACACATTGCTATGCCTATGCATTATATTTTAGTGACGTCAGATTCTTAAATGATTCATTCTTTTGAGTTAAATCTGTTAAGTGAAGTTCACAACACCAGTTGTTTCATTAAGCTAATGTTCCATTCAAACGTTGGCTTGACCCCTACAAGGACTACTTTTAGTTATATTCATCCTTTTAAGTCCTTTCATCTTGAAAGGTCTTTTCTGTGAATCATTTGAAGCAGTTCACAAAACCAGCAATTCATTGAACATTTCATTCTTGACCATGTCCAGTGGATATTTCACTGCAGATGCAAACTACATTAATTCATCAGTAATTCATGTTGGATCTTTACGATAAATAATTTTAACCAATTCACAAAAGTGGTCTGAATGTTTCATTCACAAATTGGATTAAGCCTTTCAAGTAAACGTCACTTGCAGACAAAATCTAAGTTAAATGTTTGATTTATGAATGATTTGTTCATCTGAGTTGGATCTTTTCACTGACTCGTTTGAACCAGTTCACAAAACTCTTCTGAATTTAATGGACCTCTTCAAGTAGACTTTCCTGCAGACACAACTACTTTGAATTATGTTACATTTATGAATAATTCATTCTTACGAGTTTTCTTTTCAGTGAATCATCAGTTTACAAAACTTATCTTGATGTTTCATTTACAAATTGTTTCATCCCCCTCAAGCAGACTGCAGATATTAACTATTATATATAGATTTGTGAATGATTGGTACTTCTGAGTTGGAGTCTTTTCAATAAATATATTGGAAAAACTGGTCTGAACTGTATTCATTTATACATGTTCATATATTATGAATGTTATCCATATATCTTCTCCCTCCGGCTGAATAACACATTTGCAATCTCATACACAGAGCTGGTGTAATAGGCCAAATGGATTACCACAGACTGGCACTTGCATTGGCATTAAATAATTCACTGTGGCACTGGCAAGCTCGCTTAAGGCAGTTTGGATGATTTGTCGTAATTTTCATTGGTTGGTTGGTAGTTGGTGCTTTGTGCTTCCAGTGCTTTGTAATTCAAGAAGAATAAATATTTCATCATCCAACATCTTGCTTGTTAAACAAATACAATGTTTTTTGTAGTGCAATTATCTGAATTATGTAAAGCATCTATTTTATTTGTTCAGACGGGGTTGGAAGTGCAGACGTCGTTGTGTGCCTGTGGGAGAAGCAACGTTTCCTTTTGCTTTCTCACATTAAAATCCCTTACTCTGAGTGGGCTGATGGAGCGGCCTGTAGACAAACACTGTTTATCATTCATCAAACGGGATGTAGCCCATCAGATAAAATATGTAATTCAATTTGTGGATTGACTTTAGCTTTTAACACCATCAACATCAACTGTTCTTAACCTGCCTATCATTCCCTCATAGTCTTGTTCTTTCGTTTTCTATCTCAATCCAGTTTACACTCTGTCACTCTGTGATGGCATACATAGTGAGAGCTTCCTCATACTGAACAGCCAATCACAGAACATGCTTATGCATGTGTTTTGTTTATATTCTGCTTCATTGGAACATTTAAAAGGCACAAAATCGAGCATCGCATTAGTTCAGTCAGGCCACGTTAGTCACAGCTGTTTCTGACGTGTACCAATCCAGTCTTGACAGCTATCACCTGCGGTCTACAGTATTTAAATTCCCATTATTCAGTGTCTCTTGCATCGCATTGCTGCTTGCAATTAACTCCCTCCTCCAACCCCAACTCCACCAACTGAACCTGTAATCCGATCTAACCTTGTTCTTTCTTTACAGTGTCTTCATTGGAAGCAGTCTCTATGACATTTTGTTTACAACCATGTAATTGTGAATTGTAATTATATATGCTTATAATGGTTCTGTTCTGTACCCCAGGGGGGTTTGTCTTGCTGCTCTCCCAGCTCTGTCCAAGCATGGCTGCATGGACAGGCGTGTGGAGTGTTGCCCAGAACATAACCAAACCACCAACACTAACTGTATGCAATTATAATTGTCATAAATATACTTGACGGAAGTGGTCCTGGTTGAAGTCTATTTATCTCACGTTTCTTTGCTTAAAATAATAATAAAAAAAATCTTAAAATGTATTTATAGGTTTAAATTAGATTGATTTTCAATCCCTGATTTTCAATACATTCTCAGACTTTTGGTCCTTACTGTATTTAGTTGCAAATGCTCAGTGCACATTTACTGCAAATGCAACATTCAGTCATTTCCTCAATGTCTGTAAATCTACATGCCGCTGACATGTCAGCACAAATGTAACCCCAATAAATATGCACGTGGACAGCAGTCATGATTTATAATACATATGTTCAGCATCATGTAAGTCTATAGGCCTATATAGTGGTAGTTTCATGGTGATTGCATTAGCCCTCTTGTGATCTTTCATTCATCACTAAAAACTCATCTGTCATCTGGCTACTCTTTATTTATGTCTGAATACACTCCCAGTCAAAAGTTCAACCACACTTGAATTAAGACAAAACACATGCATTCATTTGTTACATTAACAAAATATAACATTTAATATTGAATACCCCCCTTGGGGATAAAAAAATATTCCAGAGTAATGTTACACCATCAACCATAAACTGAGCATATAAAATACCAAAATTTAATTATTTAAAAAAAATCTGCAAGTAAAATACTGCAACTACTATATATATATATATATATATATATATATATATATATACACATATATATATATATATATATATATATATATATATATACATATATATATATATACATATATATATATACATATATATATATACATATATATATATATATATATATATATATATATATATATATATATATATATATATATATAGTAGTTGCAGTATTTTACTTGCAGATTTTTTTTAAATAATTAAATTTTGGTATTTTATATGCTCAGTTTATGGTTGATGGTGTAACATTACTCTGGAATATTTTTTATCTTAAATAAATATATATAGGCTAATTTGTCTTCAAATGCTGTTGAAAGCAGTGATGGTCACAAATATAACAATATAACCCTATGCCTGTTTTTAAAATTATTAAATAAGAAATAACCCCAAGGTACAGGATGCAAGCACCATGAATACACTAATGAAATAATATTTTCTTGGCTATAATAAGTGTAAAATACACTGTTCCTTTCTGCATCGTTTCGCCCAATTGTTCAATGTTAGGAAATAAATAATTGCAAATGTGGGTTTGATATTTTACTTGCTTGATTGGTGTCATTTTGGTTATTTCATAGGCTGATGGTTTCTTTTATTAGTTATATTGCCTGGTTCTGCTTGGGTATGTTGTGTATCTTTGTGTGTGTGTGTGTGTCTGTACATATGGTTGCATCTATTAGGGAGTAATAAAAATAGTGTTGCATAATCCTGATGTGGATGCCTCCAGGGAAAGTGGCTAGATTCCTGGTGACACAAAATTATAACAAATGAGAATGTTCTTTTCTCTCTCTTTCTCACCCACGTCTTTTCCCCCTACACTCATTTTTCTGTTTCTGCTTCCTGCCAAGAGGTCTGTCACATTTCCATCTCTTTAGTGTTTCTGAGTAATGATCGTGTTCAAACTGGCACCTCTGACTGTTTTAATGCATTTTACCATTTCATTCAAATCATCCTTACAGCTACAGTGGTTTATGAGACGTGTTAGATTTTCCTTTGTTTACGTGTGTTGGAGTCAACAAAGATTTAGATTTTTCCATTTGTTTGTCACAACATAATTGCAATCCGGTTTAAGACGAAATTGAAAAATAAATGAATAAAGAATAAAGTAATATTGTATTGTTTTTATTTGTAATTTGTACATACCCACACACACACATAATATACTTACATATATTTACATAGATCTATACACACATACACACACACACACACACACACACACACACAGACACAGTATATATCAAATGAGATAGCTGTATTACATAACTAAGATAAAAAGTAAAATAAAAACTTACAAATACTATTGAGTATAATATAACAACGTTTTGATGTCTGAGGCCTTTTTGGATATTGAATTAAATACTTCACAAATGAAAAGTACATTATCTTATTTGATAATTTTGTACTTGGAACTCGATGCATTCTTATATTTTTAATAAAAAAAAATCAGTTTTTACCCTCATTTGGTGCCTGATGAGTGTCATTTCGTTGTAATCATTGCACCCAAGATCAACAGAATCCGCCATATTCTCACCATTAAAATCAAAACAAGCGGAATAAGTGATTTATTATATATTATGAAGTGTTGGGAGGAATGGAGTTTCCAAAACCATGAATGATCTTCGTAAGGAGAAATCGGAGCCGTGTTATTAAAAGTATTATTAAATATAAGCCGTTTGCAGAAACTACAGCTGTATGCTGTATAGCGACATCTGTTCGGATGTTTTGCTACAGTGATCATTCAAAGGCAAATCGCACAATAACACAGCTATTTAGAGGATGATTTATAGAGATCACACCTGCATTGTATGCTCAGTAATACAGCAGTGTGATGATGAGAAAGGGAAATGGCAGCTCAGTTTGTAATCACATACTGTACAAAACACAGCATGCCACAAACAAGACCTTCTGACGCCAGATTCATTGGCACTGCTTGTGGAAATGACTTACAAACTAGAACTTAAGAGGTGGTCTTTTTGGGATAGTCAACAGGTTTTATTTAGACATACACAAAAATTATAGATAGATTAGAGGTATTTAACTTTTTGTCTATTTGATAAGATGCACAGTCTCATGGTGCACCATTACAAAGCTGTGATTAATCCAATAATCTTATTTCTACAATTCGGTATGACCATGGGCTGGTGGAATTGGTTTCCATGTCTTTCATTTGATTTGACCATTTCATATACCAGCACCATGAACAGTGGGCCTGCAGCAGTCTGAGGTTCAGTGGTTTGCTGATGTGCTCAGTGTTGATGGCTCATAACACGCTCCTTGTGGGTAATGAACCAAAAGTGTTCCTGTTACCAGCTCTGAACCTTAAACACCACACCACCAACAAAGGTGCATCATACGTCTCACACTGAAACCTCAGCTGTTACTCAAGGCCAAGATGCACAAGTTGTTTTTAAACAATAAATGGAAATATGGAAAATACTCTACCTTAGTGAATATCATCATGAAAAATACTACTATTAGGTTATGATGAGCACCCTTCCAGACACCACCTTTGTTTTTTGTTTTTATGAAAAAAGTGGTTTCATTTTATCCAGTGTGCATCATTTTATATATATATATATATATATATATATATATATATATATATATATATATATATATATATATATATTATGAATAACATGTTAATGTAGCCTAAATTAAATCATGATTTTATTATATTAATTAAATTGTAATAATGCACTACTTTAATATTTCCATGAAGTGTTAATATATATATATATATATATATATATATATATATATATATATGTACTGTGTATATATATATATATATATAGAGTGCACCTTTAAAGCTAAATGTGGGGCATCTTACACCTGCATACCCAATTTTGTTTCCGTTTCCTTCACCCCCATTTAGCTCTTTTAATACTCTGACCCATGCAGCATCTCTGAAGTTGGACTAAGAGAGAAGCTAATGAGCAGAAGTGGAGATCGACTCTGATAATCTGACTGAAGCCCAGAGAGGTGGAATGCTTAGGGCTCTTAATTCTCCACTTGAGTTTGAAAGAAGATCTCCAAAGACTTTCTTATCGCTTTTGACAGTCCTTTGTTCTGGAGTGAGGGAGGTGACAGAGGAGAGGAGATATCAAAACGAATAAGAGGAGAAGAGATACCACATACTCAGAGAAAGCAGCACTCCATTAGCAAACGCTAGAAAAACCAGGGACTGAAAAAGCAAGGGTTTGTTTCATCCAAATCTTCTTCTCTCACTTTACCACCTAATTTTATATCTCCTCTTTTGTCCTATTGGTTTAAACAGCTAAAGAAATGGGGTATAAAGTATAATCCTTATCTTTACCCCCATTTTCACCTCTAGTCTTCTCATTAAGTTTGCTTTAGCACTGCCAACAATATATTTGTAGTGCATTCTGTCCCCGTTAATTTTTCCTCTTGCTGTCTACATGCAGTGAAATTGTATTTCCCTTACGTGCCTACTGAACTAGAAAACCCATCGTATTCTGCTTTGGCAGACTGATGTATGACTGTTTATGTAGTGATTATGCCATCCTCCTGCCCTGTGCCATCTTCACGTAGCCCAATGTCACATTTTCCCTCCCTCTCGCGCGCTCGTTCTTTTTCTAAACATAATTTACCTGCCACTCAGTGTGAAACTGATTTTCCTGACCTGAGACTTATTGTGGGATGCATTAGTGATAAAGCAGTTGGTGTTTATGGATTAGCTTCAATCTCCTCTGTTGAAAGTGACCTGTATGCTAGCAAGGAGGAAATAACCTTTAATGTCACGAGAGGATTTTAGCTAGTTTACGAGTCAGTTGATGGATTCTCTCTTTTGAATGATGCGGGGTACCACTGTGGCATTTAGTGGATTTATTTACTACAGTAAAACAGACTTCCTACGTCGCTAAGCTCATAAAAGCAGTCGTTTTATTTTTTATTTTTAAAGAGGCATTTCACTTTTGGTTGACCAAACGATGAATGTCATCAAAAACTGGGGGAATATACTAGTCATATTTACATTAACCCCATAATCAAATGTATATATTTTACGTAAATGTATTTTGTTTAGAAGATAGGTGGAATAATGTTCTTCTGCTTAGTTTGTTTCAACTTAAAAAATAACTGGATGAATCCTTATAATTGGATGAATAGCTGAAAAAAAAAAAACAATTAGGCCCTGAAATGTAAAATAAAATAAAATATAGTTTTTGCACTCGCCACTTTCATGACCATTAAGGATATTTTTCAGTTTTAGTTTTTATATTTACATTGCCCACTTTTTATGTTAATTTAAAGTTTTAAATTATTTTGTGGTGCTTTTTTATTTTTGAGAAATGAGAAACATTAACTAAGCAACTAGCTAAAATAAAGAATTTGTTTGGTTAACATTTATTTAATGTATTTTAAGTCATTCATTTATTTTGCTTTAGTTAAATAAAACATGCAATTCTGTATTCATAATGTCTTATTTTATATAGTTTATTTCTTTATTAGAGATTCAACCTATTTTATTTTTCAAGAAAAAAATCTATCATCATTCAACGTGCTGTTTTCATTCAGAGAAAATTTCTGTGGGGAAATCACATTTGGCTGCATAGCTACACTGGTTAGCTTGCAGTAACTGATGGCGATTATATTAGTATTGAATACCTATAAGATCCTTCCCTCTATAGATTGTCAATAGAGCAGCATGTTAAATTAATTAAGCATCCTGAAGGCTGAGCACTCATTGGGGATTTAACTGTTAATCCGCATCATAACCAGTGTTGCATCGACCAACCACACGGCCACTGAGGAGTTAACGTGTGTGTCAGCAAACTGAGCCGCAATCAATGGAGCACTACTCGATATCCGTAGGTTTCTCTCTCTCTCTCTCTCTATTCCATCATCTTAACATCACCATCTATCTGTGTCTCCTACAGAAGGGCTGTCTGAATTTCTTCTTTGCTTAATCTTTTCTGCTTTCAAAGGAAAACCGGCCTCCCATAAACAGTCTGAATCATCACCATGGCCTTGGAAATAACATCTTTTTGGAAACCTTAAACGCAGGGATTGGGTGATTTTCACCTAGATAAGGCTTCACCGGTGGCGTGAGTTATACTCCTGGTGTGTGAATGTGTAAATCTGAGCCCTGAGCTTTGCGGTAGAGCTGCTTTCTCTGCAAGTCCAACAGCCTCTGAGAAAAGAAAGATGTAAATAAGCTCTTTTAATTAGCCCTTGCTATCAGCTCCCTCTGGGCTCCGGAGCACAACTCGTGCTCAAATAAGGTCTTCATCAGTCCGACAGCCCCTCCACACTGCAACACTTAACAATTGTGCTAACTAATGTATATGCAATGCAAACCTGGTGAGTTTCGGGGATGGTTCGAGTCCAGTCCTGGATGCTGGAATAGTTTGGAATAGTTATAATTTTTATTTTTATTCATTTATGTGTTTTTGCACATTTGTACACTCGTGTGTCTGTGTGTCGTCAATCAGTTTCTTTTCCAAACGTGGTAACAGAGTCTTCATCCCAGGTGATCTTCTGTCTGCAGTGATACCAGGTTTTGCTTTCTTTGTCTCTCGTTCTCTCTCTCTCTCTCACTATTTGGTAATGTGTTAAATATTAATGCACTGTTTTGTGTTGTAAGTAGAATCTTTTATCGGCATCTCTCTCTCTTCTGTTTGTGCACCTGTCTCGGAGGGAGATGCTTTGTGAAGACAGACGATGAAAAGAGGCTTCACGGTTTCTCTGTGTGCTGTCTGCACAGTTCACACTCAGCCGTTAAACACTTCAGCTCTGAGCGGATGCCTTAAGACTAGCTCTTTCGGGTCACAGGAGTGGAGATTTCATGCCATCGGCACATTAGATGTCTTAAAAATCATGACAAGTCATCTATGTTTAGCTTCATACTCTAAAAGATTGAAATATTTTTTTTCTGTTCGATAAATATACCTTCTGTGTGCCATAAGAATGCTGTTCTTTCTATGTTGCAGTTTTAGGGTAATTTGTCTATAAATCAGTTTCTCTATCTACTTTTGGGCTGACAGTCAGTTTGACTATCTGACAGTCTGTCTGTTGATCAGTTGATGCATAGATCTGTCTCTCTGTCATTCTGTATGTCTGTTGATCAGTCGATGGCTGGATCTGTCTTTCTGTGTGTCGTTCAGTCTGTGCATTGGTTGATCAATACATGGGTCTGCCTGTTTGTCTGTTGATCGGTCTGTCTGTTGACCAGTCGATGGGTGGGTCTGTCTGTCTGTCATTCTGTCCTTCTGTTGGATGTGTCTTCTGTTTGTCATTTAGTCTGTCTGTCTTTGGGACTGTCTGTCATTTTGTCTGTCTATTAGTCTGTCTGTTGTTCAGTCTGTCTGTTGACCAGTCGATGGGTGGGTCTGTCTGTCTGTCATTCTGTCCATCTGTTGGATGTGTCGTCTGTTTGTCGTTTAGTCTGTCTGTCTGTGGGACTGTCTGTCGTTTTGTCTGTCTGTTGTTCAGTCTGTCTGTTGGCAAGTCGATGGGTGGGTCTGTGTGTCTGTCATTCTGTCCTTCTGTTGGATGTGTCGTCTGTTTGTCATTTAGTCTGTCTGCCTGTGGGACTGTCTGTCGTTTTGTCTGTCTGTTAGTCTGTCTGTTGTTCAGTCTGTCTGTTGACCAGTCAATGGGTGGGTCTGTCTGTCTGTCATTCTGTCCATCTGTTGGATGTGTCGTCTGTTTGTCATTTAGTCTGTCTGTCTGTCTGTGGGACTGTCTGTCGCTTTGTCTGTCTGTTAGTCTGTCTGTTGTTCAGTCTGTCTGTTGGCCAGTTGATGGGTGGGTCTGTGTGTCTGTCATTCTGTCCTTCTGTTGGATGTATCGTCTGTTTGTCGTTTAGTCTGTCTGTCTGTGGGACTGTCTGTCATTTAATCTGTCTTTTGGTCGATGGGTGAGCCTGTTTATCTGTCATTCAATCTGTCTACATCTGATTTCATTTTACAATGTCTGAACAGTTGTATCATGCATCCTTGTTTGTCCATCTGTTTTGGTTTAGTTGTTTATGTCATGTTAATTTGTACAAATTTGAAAATTGCTTTTAACATCCTCTGGCTTTCTTTTTGGGTATCATTTCTATTTTTGTGGTCGCGTCTGTCAGATGTTTAAGTGTTAAAGATAGCAGGAGATGGATAAGAGAGAGAAGAGTTGGATGTTTTCCCAGACAGTGGGTTTGTTGTGCGGTCTGAAGATAGATGCGTTTGGCACAGTGACGACTCTAGGAGGAATTGTCTGTCGCGGGACGGTAGGGACACATTCAACAGTCGTAATCACCACAGAGATCACTCCTGATCCATCAGCAAAACAAAGCAAACTGCCCAGTTTCTTAGTGTCACCAATCTCTTTTTGACATGTTTTCTGGCATGTCAAACAACAGGACAAGATTTTTGAGTAAAAGATCCGATTCCTTTCATACAATGGGATGTACTGCTGGACATCTTCCATCATGAACATCCTCCAACATATGCCACTGACACTGGGAAGATAGAAGAACACATTTCTGCTTCCACTTTATCCTATCTCATGCTTTCTTTTTCTATGACATTCAAGGTCAACCTGAAATCAAAGTTTACTTTGCTACACATTTTTTTCTCTTTGAAAAGCCTATCTTGAAAATATGTCTTATTGCAGAAATAAAATGGGGTATGAATGGCATTTCATTACGTTATTTTTTTTCTTCTTCTTTCGTAGTACTTCGTCATATAAATATTTATTATTTAATGATCCGACTTGACTCAGTTCAGGAAACATTAAATTTCTGCACTTCTACTTCATTGCTCTCATTGTTATCCCCATTTTTCCTTGAAATCTGTTCTCATTATCATTTAACTGCTTTCAGAGAAACCTTGCAGTCGTTTTTAAGAACCAATTAATTTTAAAAGCTCTCTGACTATTTGACAAGATACAGTGGATCTTTACCCAGAATGCATCTTTTCCAGTGCATCAGGGATCTGCGTCTAGAAAATTATGACTAGTCTGTGGGGGTTAGAGTGAAAGTGTGTGGAGGAGGAAAGGAGGAAAGGGCTCTGTGTGTTGGATCGGTACTGCAGTGTTTCCACAGGCCCTCAGCGGCCCATAAGCCCTCTGTGGTTATTACCAGACCAATACAATCAGCCTTCACTCAGTCTGCTCAAATGAGGCTGCAAATGCAATTACAACGCAACCAGCAAGAGGGAGGGTGTTGGGGAGGGCAGCCCTGGCCTTGGCAGGCAAGGAATTTAATTAAAATAGAACAGATTTGACCCTCTCTCTCACTCTGTCTAATTTTATTTCTCAAGGACTTCCCAGCTTAGATCCCTTGAAGAGATGAAGTCAGGCAAGAAGAACTCTTGGGTCATTTCTTTCTCGTTCTCCATCCCTTCTGGGTTCATTCAGCCACATGATTTTGTTGGTTCCAGTGAGAAAACTACCAGGGACATTTCTACTAAATTTATTACACCTCTCCGTACAGGGAAAAAAAAAAGCCTTCCTTTGGAAGACCACCATATGTGAGCTGTATGCATGGTCCATCAGACAGCTGACCTTTACAGCTCAGGATACACCGTGCTGGTGTCAGCACTAATGTCAGCAGATGTCTTACAAACGCACTACACCTTGACATTCAACCCATTCCTGGACTGCACAGCTCCGCCTTCTGTGGTTCTTGTGTTTATTGTGCAAGATACCACTCTGATGTTCAGTCTGTTGTTCTATCTATCTATTGTTCTAAGTCTGTCTAACATGTTATTATCTGTCTGTCTGTCAGTTTAGTTTAGTCTAGATAGCAGTAGCCTTGCTACATTTAGTAACCCTCGGTTGGCATTGTATTGCATGGGCAAGTGCCTTTCTCATTATCTTCAGGATACACATAAAACTCTGGTTGCTGCAGCAGTTTTTCTTAGAAACACGCATACACGCTGTAACACAACAAGACTTGCATTCAATCTTTTATAGCAGGTGCGGTGCATTGTGCTGCAGTCATATGTCTTTGAACTGATGTTCTCTGTGGAGATTTACATGAGTAAACTTTCACACTGCCACCAAGGAGCCGTTGAGAGGATGATAGAGCATTACGGTGTGTGCTTGTGTATTTTTGAGCGTGTGTGTGTGATATAGAGACAGCTTGTAATTAATTTTGTTTATTGGCTCACCTTGCCTGTCTAGATGTAGAGCAAACTAATCTGTTTTTATAGCACCATACAGTGAAAACACAAGCTCAGGCTGATACATAAGTACCCGCAGAGTCACGCACACACTTTTGCAAAATTTGAAAGGCCCCCAGCAGGACAGCAGGACTGACTTGGGGGTGATCCTCAAGAATTTGATGGGATTTTGCCACATCCATTTATACTTCTATCCTGAGCTCGTGACTGCATGTGGCCTTTCTTGAAAAGTAGCTTTTTTCTTGCAATACTCCCATAGAAGACACATTTGTGGAGAATTTGTTATATTGTTATCACATGCACACAATAACCACTCTTTGTCACAATATCCTGCAGCTGCTTCAAAGCTGCTGTAGGCCTCCTGGTCGCCTCTCTGACCAGTTTTCTTCTGGCTCTTTCATCCAAGCGATATCCTGATCCAGGGAGTGTCTGTGTTATACCAAATACCTTCCACTTCTTAATAATAGAGTTCACTCTGCTTCTAGGCATTGATAAAGGCACTGATAAAATCCTTTTTCCAATCCAGTGATTGTTTTGCTTTTTTGGTGTTATATCTTTCACTTGGATGTTATAAGTTGCACTGAGTAAAACACAGATTGATAAAACAAAACTGTGTCTGTCTACATTTCATGTTGCAAAGAAACAAAATGTGTTTATTTTAAAGTGAGCGATTCCTTTCTATACCCACTGTATAGTACAGTGCATTTTACTTCGTTATTGTTTGTTTACTTATTTATTTGTTTAAATTATGGAAGACAGTCAACAGTTCCTGTGAGAAACGCAGCTTGTTTAAATGAAAGTGTAAAGTGGATGTACATTGAAGATTAGGGGATTGAAACTTATAATTAGCTTAGTGGAAAAACAAAAAACAAAGTCCCCAACATCATAGAAAACTATTTTTCTCTCTGTGTGTGTGTGTGTGTGTGAGAGAGAGAGAGATCTACTTAGTTCCTCCAAGTTTTATTATTCTATGAAAGCAGTTTATGAGCAGTCAATGTCTTATTTAAACAATTTTTCATGGACTGCGATTCCCTTCGAGGCCAAGAGCAACAATCCATATTGTATGTTGCAGATGTAGCTTGCATGGTCTCGTTTATAGAAGTGCGAGACCTTTTTCCCAGTGAATGCTGCTAATGGATTTTTAACACATAAAGCTGCTGTCCACACATACATGCATACAGCTGCTGTTGCTCAGAAACCATCTGCCATGTTTACTGTACACTGGAACGGTATTTGAACAGCAAGGTTTCTCCAGCCCTACTGTATCCCGTCTTAGACTTTCAACATAGACAGAGAGAGAGAGAGAGAGAGAGGTCTTTATCTCACTATAAAGCTTTATTCATATTGATTGGGTCCATCTGCACTCTCTCTTTGTATCTGCCTCTCTGTCGTGAGAGCTAATTTGTCCTTCATCCTCATTTCTAATATGAAGTCATTTGGGGCACATACGGATTAATTATCCTAACAAGTCTTAGAACAGATGGGCTCACATTACCAAGCTAGAGCATTCACCTTGTGAAAGAAAGGAGATGAATAAAGGGGGATAACAATGTGTGTTTATATTAAGTTTTATATTTATTTATTGTTTTGTTTTTTAATTTATGTTTTGACATTTTTTGCTTACTTTGTGTCTAGTGCACTAATGGCATTCACATTGCTTGTGAATTGCTCACTTGCAAATTTCAGAACTGCACGAAATCAAGTATATTTCTGAGCTACAGAAAGCAGTCCTATTAGAAGAATGGAGGGGCAGTTGGGGTGAATGAAAATATTTCCCGAGAGGGAATGTGAGATTCAGCAGGGAGGTAAAACCTTAAAGAAAGAGGTGATTTGTTTCATGCCTTATTGACTCTCCTCTCACATAGCTGATCAATAGATCAGGCAGTTAGAGGGGCTCTGTGATTTAGGCTTCTGGTTTGAATGAGGCTTAGAACGGGTTTGAAGCCGTTCTACAGTGAGAGAACACTGTTAGGAGTATCCCGAATCCTTGCTGTCCACTCATAGGCTACACATCTAATAACACTTCAGGGTCACAGGTCAGAATCTAATTTTATCAGCATTAGCATTGTGCTGACTCTGTCTTTGGTGTACTCGACAATAAGTGATTGGCTATTTTATTGGTTTTACATTTAAAAGAATAAGTTTTTTTAACAAACAGTGTTTGGTTTACAGTGTAATGTTCATGCCATCACAAATAGCAGAAAATATTTTTATATACTGTGTATATTCATAAATGTACTTAAAACATATTGGCCAAAAATGGCCAAAACATATTACAAATATATCCATTTGAATATATTTACCTAAATCATTTATATATTTATGTTGTTTAAACATAATGTTTTAACATATATTTAGCATGTATTTGAAATATCTTTTAGCCAGATTCTTTTTTGTGTGTGTTTGTGAAATGTTGAAATGACAATATTTTTTTTATGTTCCAAAATTGCTGCTTTAGTCAGGAAGTGATAGAGAGAAACAATTCGAAAAGGCCAGTGAGTTCAAACAAAGTAGACACGATGATATCCAAAGCATAAGAACCTCCCAGGAGGTCTTGAAGGTAAGACTAGTAATGCACTTAGCAACTTATCAATTTAGCATCAAGGTTCCGGCTGGTTCACTTCTAGAGATTTACATGTTCATCCAAAAAGTGAGTGATGGGCCTATAAACATGACTAGTGTAAGGCTGAGACATCACATGATGAATAGCTGGCGGTCAGCCCGACTCTTTTGTCATGGGGTTGTGTCAATAAAAAGGGTCTCTGTGCGTCAATTGACCAGCTAATCAATCAACGCTCATAAACCAGACTGTCATTTTACTGGTCTTCTCTCTAGCCCTGTTTCTCTCCCTTTTATGTCTACTTTCTGTGTAAATCCAATTTAACGGCCTATAATAATCACAACAAAATGCTTACACACACTCTAACTGTTCTCTTTCTCTGCGTTCATAAAAAGAGACTGAGCTACCACAAATGTAATGCTTGTGTGATAAGATTCCTACCTTGTTTTGAGGAAAACAAATGACAGCGGCAAAGTATACATAGTAGTCATCATCAGGCTGATTTCTTCTTATACAGAATCATGAAATGGGAGATAAAGATGGAATAGGATGAGGGTGTTGAGTTGGGGAATCAGAGTCAGTCCCTCTGTGGCTATTATCGGAAGTCTTGTTTTTTTATTTACTCAGGGTTATTTTGTTATACTCAGGTGTTGAATTAATTTCATGAATGCAACAGTCCTACATAGTTAATGCAATGTCGGTGTGCTTTATGCTAAGTAAATTCATACTCATCCTCCTTCCCCATTCTATGAGAAGCTGATGTGTTTTGCCAGAAACCGTGCCTGGTTTGTGTAACCATAGCAGCAGTGACTGAGGGGATATTCCTCAAAGGGTTTGAGAAATGGGATATGTGTCGTTTAATTCAATCTCTGCTTTCTTTTGTTAGTGTGTGAATGTTTAATGACTGATGGAGTGCCTGTCCTCTGTTTTGAAAGTGGAACGTGGAGAACTGTGCACACAACAAACACCCCACATCCCACTTCACTCATTGCTGGTTCTTTATTGTATGTTCTTTTGGTTTGAGAGCCCACCCTTACTGGCTCACAGATGAGGGAGCTCTCCAGCTTTTCATTTATATTTCAGGCTTGTGAATATAAACCAATATTTAGGAGTAACTAACTAAAAGAAACGACACTAACGCAATTTTTCAGTAGCTTTTAGGGATACAAAAATTATGGTCAATGGATACCGTCAACTCCTTAAAATATCTTCTTCTGTGTTCAACAGACGAAAGAAACTCATACAGGTTTGGAAAATTTTATATAATTTAATCGGAGCAATCTTCATTTGATAGATCATATCTTCCGGTGTAAACATACATACTGTACATATGGATATGAATAAAAACATGCACTGGGACCTTTGAGACCAGTGTAGAAATTGGCACAAGAAAAAAAGGTTTGTGGTTTACAAATGCACATATAAATTGAAGAGCACAATCTGTTTGTTGAAAGCATCTGTATGTGTGAGCAAAACTAGCTGCTGGGGCAATTTGCCGAAAGGCGCGCGTCCCCTGGAGTGGAGGTGGAAGTGAGTGCAGAGAGAAGAGAGATCTGTTCAGGTCTCCCACTGAGTGAACCGACCTTCAGTGCAGTTCCACACACTTGTACCTTGACACAAACACAATGTAATCCATGGAAATAAATAGAGAGACACCGAGAATGCAAATAAGAAAAGAACAGTGAAGAATTGAGTGTGTCTGGAGGGGATGAGGAACAGTGTCTTCACTACTTCCTGACTTTGATGCCTTACACCAGTGATGTTGCTTATTCGCCATAGGGGCATTTCTCATCTTCACTTCTGACTCCATCCATTTAGAGCCCTTTATGTAAACCTGATAAAAGAAAGAAAGTGGTGTTTGTTTGAACTTTGAGTGTTGTTTGGCGCTTTACTTACCAAAAAAATATTGTGAAAGTCACAATGAAATGTACTTGAAACAAAGTAATCAGACTCAATAGAAAACATCCAGACAAGTGTGTTGGAGCTGGTTGGAGCTAAACTCTACAGGACGTTGGCCCTCCAGGAGCAGGATTGGACACGCCTGATCTATAACATATGGAGCCCCAAAAGAAGGAATCTCCAACTCTGCTCCTGGAGAACTACCATCCTGCAGACTTCATTTCCAACCCTGCTCCAACATGTCTGCCTGTAATTGTCAAGTAGTCCTGAACACTCTGATGAGGTGGTTCATGTGTCTTTGATTGGGGCTGGAGCTAAGAAAAACAAGAAGGGAAGAAAAACTGCAAAACACTTGCATTCCCCGAAAAACCTTCAGGTTTGCTTTCTAAAACTTTTGTGATGGAAATAATATAAGATGAGAAAAAAACTATATTTTTTGTGTATTGTGTTTCTCAGGGGAAGACAGATAGTTTTGTGAGAGAACAAATATTTTGAGAGTGAACGCAAAGTTCCTCAGGATGAACGCAGTATACATTTGCGAGAGCGCCATGTCTCTTTTGGGTAACTGTAATAACCTGCATTAAGAAAATGAGTACATTTCAATTTCATGTTTACTTTAAAGATAAAAAGAAAAAATACATAAAGGCATAAAACAGCAAACAGGTTTATTTTTTTATTTTTTTGCTACAAGCATTTCATATTGTCTCTTCTTGTGATAGTTGTTGGCTAGTGTTTTTGCGAGACCCCGTGACGCTGCAGGCTTTGGAACAGCTGTGGACCCGGCAGGCTTTTTGGGTTGAGTCCTGCTCCTGTTTCGTGAAAACTGCATCAGACAGTGCGTAGGCACTCCTGTCTTACTTCCTCCTCTCTTCTCTAACTCTTCTTAGCTATTCTCTTTCTATTCCAAAAGAGGTCCAGATGCAAAGAAACAAGCCATCTTTCATCTTAGGCTCTCAAAAAGCCTTTTATCCTGGTATGAATGTGGGTGTGAGACAGAGAGAGATACATGTTAGAGGTTTCTGAGCCTTTTCCATCATGATTTCAATTGTCATCATGAACATGGTTGCTTACGGAACATTCTGGATGAGAGAGACATCAGACGAGCACCCACAATCATCTCTTACATTTTAGAAGGACAATTTTCATTACCCTGAGAGTGCTTACCATCTTCGCATACACACTCACCTGCAGTCAAGAGCTACTCATAACCCTCCGTGTTGCCAAAAAATACCTGCTTTGCCTAAAAGCATTTGGGGTAATTTCTGTTATTGTCTCTCACTTGCTATTTCTCGCATTCTGTCTGTCTTTCTTCCTGGTCATCTCTCTGTTCTTGTTTTTTTGTGAGTGCAGAAAGCTTGTTGAGATTGCAGGAGTGTGTCTGCTGAAGCAGAGATGAAGGGTGATCAGTCCACAGGCGCGTCACCGGTAAAATAACAGCAGATAAGAGGGTTCTGATGAAAGGTTCTGGAACGGGCCCTGCTGTCTTTGGTGTAGAGTGCTGTCAGGGTCTCTGGGGGGCCTCGCTTTTGGTTTTATCACCTTGCTGGAAAGTGGAAAGTTTGTGGAATGTGCTGACCGATTCACAGAAATTAGGAAAAATGTGGGTCTGGGACATCATGCACTTTGTAAATGCGAATTACAGTCTGTTTTTTTATGTAATTTGCATTCCTTAATTGCAGAAATTTTTTTTGCTTTGCAGCTCTATGAGTTTTGAAATGTGCCAAATGTTCTCCTATGGACTTGAAATAAGCCAGACTAGGGGCTTAAGGGAGCTACCCAGAACACCCTAAAAGAAACAACTTGTAGCAACTTGCTAAAAAGCGCTATAACACAGCTGTTTTGTTGCTTTATATAATAACAATTCAGCTGGAGAGCTCAGTTTTATTTTTATTTTTATTTATTTTTTTGTTCTCCATTTGGGCCTTGGGAACCCATGTACAACTAATTTTATTATTTTATTTCTATTAAGAATAGGATGCAATAGGATAATAAAACCTGAAACCACCCATATCACCTTGGAAGCCACATAGCAACACATTAAAAAACTTTTAGAATGTCTTAGCAATACCATTGCAATACCCTGATATCTTAAGAAATAGTTTGACAGGATTTTCACACTCATTTTCTTTAGAAAATGTTAAATCTAGTTCCTCTATTGTGGCTGTATATAATAACTATAGGTTCAGTTAGAGAGCCTTGTCATCTCTTCTTTTGCCTGTTCACCATTGGGACTTTGGGAGCCCGTGTTAGACAGAAGGGAATGAATTATATTCCGACCTCTCTGTCTTCCTCCTCTCTCATCTTCCTCTCTCTTGTCTCATGGTGCTAGAAATAAAGCATAAAGTTTGAGTTGTGGAGGGTTCTACGATGGCGCTCTGGAGAGCTGAGCTGGCCTGATTCAGACACACCACCCAGGGATCATAAATCTGCTCCTCGCGTCAGTGCGGGGATCAGCTTGTGGGCACCTTTAGTCTCTCCCACTGTGTAGATGTGCTGGGAGAGGAGACGGAGTGCAGGTTTATTGCCTGCCTTATGGAGATTAGCTCCATCCCAAATGAGTCTCTTATCCTATGCATGACACTTTAGTGAAGATAAGCACTCTGTCTAGGGGACTGCAGCATTTGCACACTTTGATTTCACCGTAGCAATGCAGAGAAAAACAGTCATGTGTCCTGAACAGTGTTTACAGATTCCTCAGTGACAGCCTCCATTGTTGTGCAATGTTTATTATTTTGTCACACTTTTTTGACAGACTGATGGTGAAAGTTGCATACATTGGCATTAATAAATATGCTAGTTTATATGAAATCAAAATTGACCCGAAGTTCAAAATTGATCGAAGTTCTTGATATGCATTCCTGGTCTTATTGTGAACTACTGTGATCAACTTATTTTATAAGATGACATCATCGAGTCCTCTCATTTTTTAGACCCTCCCCTCTAACCACTTGGCTCCATTCTGGAGTGCCGCACCTGCATCAAATTACGTAAGTAAACTAGGTTGCAATTGCACAATCATTTAGTGAAAGGTTTAAACAAACAGACAGGGCGGATAGCTTGGTAAATTGTAATTTCACAGATATCTCTTCTATATCCAAATGAAAAAGTTACCTACTCTTGGGAAATAAAATCCTAACCTCTCACTCCCCCCAAGGAATCAGCCCTATCCCACTTTCTCCAAACCTGTAAATGAAAAGACCCTTTCTCTCTGCTCAGCACTGATGGAGAGATACGCTTGTCGCTGCAGAGCAGGATATAAACTGGCAATGCTCGCTCGCAATCATCACTTAAAAACCTATGAAAATGGAGGATCAGAGCTAATCTCATCCACCCACTAATAGCGCTGTGTTTGATTGGATAATCTGTCAAGCGGCAGATAAGCTCCACTCTTTCTCTGACTGAGGGAAGAGGATGTGAGACAGCTCATAATTCCCACCCAGAGCAAAAAAGTCACTCCTCTCACCTTAACTCCACTGCACACTGGCTTACTTTCCTTGTATTGATGGGATACAACTAAAAGATCCACACAATTAGCATAATTGTCTTTTTTTTTTTTTGGTATACCATAACATATGAATTGCACAAGCATGCTTTTCAAGCACAGCATTTCACACACACACACACACACACACACACACACACACACACAAATGTTTAAATAGGTTTAAAGTAATGGTGGGCCGTAATCGGTGTTAACATGCTGCGTTAACGTGAGACTCTTATCGGGCGTTAAAAAAAAATATCTCCGATAATCTATTCTCAAAGTTGGGTTGGGAGCTGGGTCTATACTAAGCAAGCTATGATGACTTTCATCTTGAAATTTTAGCGCGAATGTATACCTAGCCGAATCTGTAGGGGGCGAGAACGAGTCTTCGAACCTGTGTGTATGCCTACTGTGAAATTACCACATCAAACGTGACGTGCTAACATGCAGCTGAAGCCGCCGGGTTTGCTTGACATTTTTTTTTTTAAAGAAGCTTCCCAATGGAAACCTCGACGAGACTCACGCCTGTTTCACACATAATCCGTCTGCTGTGCGTATGCATGGACTCGATGTGCTTTCACACAGGACGCGTTTGCAGTCCGCTACTCGGTACGCAAACGATCGATGCACTGCGGCAGACGCTCCGCTCCTGGAACACACTGACGGACCGCAACCGTGTGAATGCTGGAATCCGTTAACATGGGCGCGTAAAATTATACGAAGCGCATACACACTGCAGACGGAGTATGTACTTTGTGATGCATTTTGCACCACCTGTCTTAAGAAACCCGTTCTCAAAGACTTAATGTTACTTTTAGTCATTATTTTATTTGGGTAGCACACATATTCTGAATGCCTTCGGCAGAATTCAATTAGCCATTTTAATCTAGATTAATCTAGAAGATTTTTTTATTTTTAATTTACTATAATTTTACTGTCATTATACTATAACTATATTATCCATATGATGAAAGTTAATGAGGTCCAAAACAACCCCTTCGGATACCATCAACTTTCACTGTATGTAAGAAAATAATTTTTTTTTACGTTTCAGACAAAAATAAATAAATACATTCTAAATATATTTTGTGTTTCAAAGAAGAAAGTCATACATTTGGAATGACATGAGGGTGAGTAAATGATGACATGTATGTGGCGAATATGCATTTCTCGAAGTCTACTGTTTTCCCAATCCTGTCAGGTTGGCCTTGTTAGTGTGGCTTCTGTCTGAGCAATCAGGGCTTATTGTTGGACAGGGCTGAACGTGAGCACCTCCTCTTAACCTGGCTGGAATATAAATGAGGGATTACCATAGCTGTTCAAGCTGTCTTCTGTTCTCCTGATATCCCCAGTTGTGTTTTCACGAAAGGCCCAGTCCGCTCTCGCATGAGGAGTGAAACCCACCTGCTCGCTGTCTGCTCTGGTTTTTGGCTCCTGGCCAGTCAGTCACGTCAGGAGAACAGGAGCTGTGTGCTAATGTCTCCCTGACTGCTTCCCCTACAGAAGCTCATTTGGGGTTCACTCACACAGCGGGAGGACAGGAAGGGTTGGAGAATAGAAATATGGAATACACTGAGAAAGGCAGACATGCTGGAGAAAATGAACAAACAATGAATGAATGAACAAACAATGAAAGAAAGCAAGTGAATAACCAAAAACTAACGATTAAATGAAAATTTTTATATTTTAATATATTGAACACATTATTTATTTTAATTGTTTTATCAGTTGATTTATAATAATAATAATAAAAATAATAATGAATTAAATTGTTAAAATAATGAACAAACAAACCAATGAAAGATAATAGTGTATTTTTAAATATGAAATATTTAGTCATTAAGTTAATTTAATTCATATAATAAGAATCATAGATTCTGTCAAGTATCAAATATAATAAAAATAATAAATAGTATTGTTAAAGCAAACAAACAAACAAACCAATCAAACCAACCAAAATGAATCCATCAATGAAATTTGTTTTGTTTGTTTGCTTTTGGGCTTTTTATTAAATTATGTTCTTGTGAACTTTTAATTGAAATACAGAACAAGTGATATAATTAAACACAGAGCAGGAGGAAGAAATGCAACATGACTCTCATAGCATTCCATGGTTTGTCTCTTCTCATTATTTATGAAAAAAAAGCTTAAATCACTGGTTTCTGGTAATTAATTTTAGGCTTATAAATTAGGTTAAATTATGTTCCAGTGAATGTTTAATGGAGAATCAGAACAAGGGATATAATTAAACGCAACAGGTGGAAGAAAGGTAACATCAACCAAATGACAAAATGTACATTAAATATGAACTCGACTCTAGATTACCCTTGGATCATATGTGTCATCATGTTGATCAAGTCATAAGGCACAGTGTTCATAGTTAGTTCACTAATTAGGCTGTATAATTTAACTGTCATTATTCCATCCCTTTCAGTTTGCATTAAGATGAAGAGCGCATTTGTGATCCTGTCACTCTTCTCACTGCCCTGCTCATGTTCTTATTTTTGTTCCAACAGACCTTGGTCAGAGCTAAAGCCATATTTTATTTGACATGAATGAAAATGAGGCTGTGAGGGACAGAAGTGCAGAATGCTGAAATGATTGTATTGTTTTAAAGCATTGGTCTCAAACTCAATTCCAGGAGGGCCACAGCTCGGCACAGTTTTGCTCCAACCCTAATCAGCAGAGCTGTGGCCCTCCAGGAATTGAGTTTGAGACCACTGTTTTAAAGGAATACGTCACCCCCCCCCCCCCCCCCCCTTAAAAAAATTAAAAACTGCTGAAAATTTACTCGACCTCAGGCTATCTAAGTTGTAGATGAGTTTCTTTCTTCAGAATTTGAGAAATTTAGCATTGCATCACTTGCTTATTAATGGGTCCTCTGCAGTGAATGGGTGCCGCCAGAATGTGAGTCTAAACAGCTTATAAAAACATCACAGTATTTCACGAGTAATCTCCATGACTCAAATTTTTTTGTACAAGAAACCAAAATTCAAACTGTTGCTTTTGCTGAAATACTCCATAATATTGACTAGAAAAATGTTCTTTACTCATAGTAATAACTGTATATTACTATATATTAATAAGTATTTTCCTTCTTTTCTCAGACATAATGCCCCTGCTAGTTGTGTAGTTCTGGTACTAACTTGAGCCAGCTTCTCACACAGATGCTACACGTGTATTTCCTCTCTGTCGTGTACTTGTGCGGGAGTTTAAAGGCATCAACAAGCTATCAGGTGCCTTGCTTTAACAACCTCTGTCAAATGCTTCACCAACCTGATCTCTGAAGTTTCCATTTCTTCGAATGTGTTTAGCTGTCCAGCAATGTAGACACGCCAAATTTCACATGTGATGCGAGTTCAACAATTATCTGTAATCTCTCTTTCACTCAGGCCAGAAAGCACTTATCTCAGCTGAAGTCTGTTTCGGTTCAATTGTCTTCTTTAGAGTGCAGCAAACAGTATTGAACTCTTGACTGCATTACCCTTGATCTAGATAAGTGCCAAGCATGAAACAAAGTGACACTCACAGTCTTTATCAGTCTGGGATGAGGCGGGTGGTGAAGGGACCGGCGGAGACCAATGGAAAACAAATAAGCTTAGAATATGATGGTTTACAACAAGAGTTTACATCATGAGATAAAGGTTGTATTTATTTAAAAACATGGATGTAGTGTCCATGACATTACCCATTGGTTTCCGAAGAGCGTTTTTAAAGCCAAAAGTGGGTGGAGGCGGCCATCGCGATCTTGGAAGCGTGTCACCGTGTGTCAATCCTGGATAATCGAATAATGGGCAAAAAGGCGGGAGCTGTTTGATGAAACCACGCCCACCTAGCAGTGACAGCAGCAGCAATCCACCTGTCACTCAAGTGGCTGAGCCCTTAATTATTCAGAAATTTAAGGCTTTATATACTATAAACGGATAAGTTATAAGAAAATTCACACCCCTCACAGTTGTCACGAAGGGCAAAATTAGCTATATAGACCCAAATAATTTTTTGTACCAGGCTGTAAACACGTTTTTTTTTTCTGCTGTAAAGTTAGGCATTTTAACATGGGGAGTCTATGGGATTGACTCCCTTTCGGAGCCAGCGGCCAGTCGATGAATTGCAGTTGTAGTCACTTCTATGTTGGTTTATATATATATAAAAACCTACAACCTTAAAAAAAACGTAAACATTGTTTAATTTGTTTAACTTTGCTATTTACGCAATTTCAAAAAGGGTCCAAGGGTACAACCTGCACCGTGGCCCCACAAACCCCAGCTATGGCCCTGCATCTGCTTGTTGAACATTTAATTGTAATTTCATTCTTTTAATACTCTAGAATTTCATAACGTATGCCAAAGCATTAATATTTGGTCTTAATTTGATTTAAGGGGCCTATTCAAGCCCTTTAATTAGGAAATATCCATATACTTTTAGCCTAGTGTATTTCAACAGTCTGTGCCATTACAGGATTAAATCATAGCCTACATTAAGCCTTCAGTATCCTGACCGACCGTGTCCTTCACTCACAATTATCATGCCATCTCTGGCGGGCTTGTAAATTATTCAACAGTTCATGTACTAAGCCACTCTGGTTTACTTTTGGTAATTGCATGCTGTGAAAATTGTTTTATCAGCTTTCTGTGTATATGTGTATGTGCACGTTATGCTCTATATTTTATGAGTTGTCCTTTCATCGCTCAGCTTGAATGAACATTTAGGTCTTTATAAATGTTACACAAGCCCTTTCCCCTGCGTCTTTTAATATTCGTTGTTTACGGTGCAACACATATTAGTGTATGTTTACATTGGAGTGTATGTTTGCGTGCATTTGCCGGTTTGTTATTAGAATATTCAATCTTCCCACTGCTGAAAACCCTCTATATTAAGTTTCCTGTGCCCCATGGGCTGTTTAAAATAGAGGATGGGAAAATAAAGAGGTAGTGTGTTAGATATTAGTCTGCTTGAAAAAAAAAAAAAAAATATATATATATATATATATATATATATATGTTTGACATGTTTACTTGAAGAACAAAAACACTGAGGAGCACTACTCCTGTTCAGCCTGGTCAGCCAATTACAGGCCAAATCCCCAGAGAAAGAGCTTGAATTTACCTTCTTTGCACTTGATTGTGCTATCTATATATGTGAAATTATGTCTTTACAGAGCTGCTCTGGGGTAAAGATAGATTGCATATTATCAGTTAGAGGAACAGAAGGAGAGAGTGAAAATTTGATTTATATTCCTGCACACAGGAGAAGGTTTCTTTCTTTTTTGTGTGTGTGCATTGATTCTCAGCACTGAGAGATTCAAAACAAAAGCTGGTGCTGAATTTATATCATTCCTCCAGTTCGAGCTGTAATGATCAAATTAGAATTGTATTGAACTTAGACACTGGTACAAACATTATTTCATAATATCAATAGACATACATTGTAAATATATTTATGGCCTTTTATGTTTTTTTTTATATATTAGACATTCTTGAAGAATTGTTGTGCTGTTTCATATCGTCTGTTTTTCTCATGTGGGTTTTTGTTTATTTTTACTGTTTTAATGTCAGTTCATGACATTAAGTTTTTTTATTGATTTCAGTTGATAGTTTATTTAATTAATCAATCCCCTCACTTAAGAAGTTAATCGCTTTATACAATAATGAATCATTTTACAATTTATTTAATAATTCATAATAAACTAATATAACCAATGATTTAACTAATTATTAATAATATAATAGTTTCCTTTAAAAAACTAAATATACTTATTTATTTATTTTTATATCAGCTATTTATTGGTTATTAGTCTTAACATAGAAACATCATCGGCTTGCATTTCTTTCTTTTATGGTGCTATAATGGCATTTTTCAAAAGCAAGAGTACATAAATATATTAAATAATAACAGAATTTGCTGTTTAGGTGAACTATCCCCTTCAGTTGTCTTCCTTTGAGTTGGGTTATTTACAAATGTGTATCAATTAATAAAATTATGCTTTCACAAATCAGACATCACTAGAATGGATGAGCATTTACCAGTAATCACTGTGGGATGCATATATGTTTGTATTTTCCCTGATGTCTTTAGGTTTTAGTTAATTCCGTCAGTGACTCCTTAGTGTTTAATTAGCCAGCTTATGGAAACCCCTCTAGATTCCCACAAACTGGCCCCTCATCTCCCAAACACAACATCTACACACATCATGCACTCTCAAACACACACACACACACACACCCTGGAGACATTTACTAACCCTCACAATACGCCAGCCGGTATTAGTATGCAGCAGTGTTTGTGGAAGAGAATGTTTCCGTGGCTAGGAGGAATCTTTAGAAACATAAGCTCTGTTTAACCAGCCATTAAACCTTGATGATTGCAAATACGGCTGCCCTCAGCTACACCGCATAAAAAAATGAGGAAGAGAAATATGTTGTGGTGTTGGGAAGAGTGTGACTTTGATGGTAGGATTTTTTTTTTTTTTTCGGAACCAAATTCCTAATAAAGTTATCCAGATTTCCTGTCCATCAATGGGCTTTGGGGACAAAAAAAAGAACATGAATGAAAGCAATGCAAAGAAAAGGCGCCAGTCTGCCATGTACAGGTGTAGAAAGGCAGATGGAAAGCACTAAGGATTTTCCTTTGAATGAACTAAAAGAGAGATGTGCTTGAGGAAGAAAATGCATTTTTATCAGTCCAAACGTGATAGAAACCTCGCCGCTGGGAGAAATAAAACATACACTGAAAGAGTCCTGCTGTCTTTGTCACACCCTTGGCATCAGTTCGTTTGTGAGAACATACTGTGTCAATGTGCTTGTTTCATCAAAAGGGATTGGTGCTGCTTAAGTGGGCAAAGGAGATTAGTTTTGGTCATTTTGTTTTGTGTTTCCAAGTATTACAATAAACACATGATGCATACCCATGTAATCTGTCTCAATTTTTCACAGGCTTGAGAAAATACAGCCCAGATATCATAATGAAAGAGTTCATGATTATAGTCAGTCAAGATTGCAGTATATTCTAATGGTGGGTGGATGGATGCATCCCAAACTTCCTTACATGGATGCCAAAATGGATGGCTTGGATGGAGATGTGTTTGGTTGCATGGCTGGTTGGATGGACAGATACAAAGATGGATGGATGGATGGATGCATGGATGCTAAGATGGATGGATGAGTGGATAGATGGATTGATGAACGGATAAATGGATGTGTGGATGCATACATGGATACTAAAATGGATGGATGGGTGAATGGACACGTGGTTGTTTGTTTGGTTGGTTGGTTGGTTGGATGGAGGGATGGATACATGGATGGATGGAGATTGACTGATGGATGGATGGATAGATTAATAGATAGTTAGTGTTAGTTTTTTTAGTTTTGGGACACAGCCCAAAGACACTCCCTAATCCTGTCAATCATCTCTTTTTCTCCTGTAGAAATACCCAGTGTGTTTGAGTTATTTGGGAACAAATTTGCCTTTGCCAGACATTATTGAAGGGACACAATCATGGCCTTATTATGGTTCTTCTGGCCCTTTGATAGGGATTTTCCTTTATGAGGGACAGATCAATGTGTCGCGGCTGTTTGTGTCTCCGGGTCCCCTGTATTTGGGGTATGTCTGGCTCAGGGGTCATGTATCCGCTCCATAAACCACAGTTTGATAGAAGTCAGGTGTAAAAAGAAAATGCTTTCTCTCCTGCTCGCTCTCTATCTTAGTTATATTCATCTATAAATGACACAGCTTGTAGAAAGAGGCCCTTATTACTCCAATGATGAACTAAAACCCATGATTAGGGTTCATTTTCATGGCCCCAAAGGAGCCACAGCTTGTAAAGACGTCTGAGTTTCATTTTGTTTTATGGCGTGTTGTCTACTGGGTTTACGGTTTGAAGTCCTATGAGTATGATAATACTTTTTTCAAATGTATGATACCAACTGGAAGTGAATTTAAAACGTTTTTTTTTTAAAGGGAGTAAAATAATTAGGAATCATCTTCATTTCCATCCCACATTCCTCTTTTTGATGTGGTGAACTTTTGCATGTCACTTTAAAATGTCACTGCATTTTGCATCAATGCTCTAGTATTCTAATAGTCTGTTGCATATTTCTGTCTGATTTCATGCTTTATAACTTAAGTCTGGAACAAAAAACATACCAGTTTTTTTTTTTTTTAACTAGAGGTGTGGGGCGAAATGACTCACTGATGTATCACAATTTTATCTCAAATGATTCTGAATCTTTCCACAAAAAAAAACTTGTTTGGAATGTTAAATATTTACTTTACTAATTTTAAAATTTGTATGACTTCATTAGAATTAAATAATTGTTCAGTTTTAGGATACTGACTTTTATCCCAGTTTTCATAAGTTATTATGAGGTTAAGAATAATTTCGAATTTGGATTGTGACTCCCTGAATTAAAATTGAATCATGAGATGCTTGAAGATTCTCATATTGTTTGCCAAAATGCATCTTCTCTCATCTCATGATTGAATCACTGTAAAGATACGAACCCTTGAACATCTTTATTTAGAGTACAAGTCCACAAGCTTTCTTATTTAACATCCCAGTCACATTTGGACTTAAAAAAACTGAATGAGAGAGACTGAAGCTAAACGCCCACGAGGCCATGTTTGACAAGTACTAGAAGAGAGGATGTGTCAGACAACCCGCCTACAGACAGATCTCAATGTCTCTCTCTTTTCTTTCTCCCTAAGTAAATGGCACTACTATATTCCCTTGATGCTAGTTAGAGACTCAGGTTGCAGCTTTTAAAGAAGTTCTGTGTAAATCTTGTCACACACATCACGCTCATTATAGGATGAAAGCAGACAGTGATCGGTGGCTGTCAAGTATTAAAAAAAAGTGAAAAATATATAATTTAGTTTTTACCAAAGCTCTTCAATCTTGTTTGTGATGCATTCAATATATTCATATAATTATTGATTACAATAGATATGTGATTCAATTTAATTTGACATTTTCAGACATGACATACTGTGTCATTACCTGCCAAGTATGAATATGCAAATAAAGTTTGAAAACTACTTTAGGGAGGAAAATGATCAAAAGGCTTATAAAATATACATGTAATAGACCACTTTACAGATTTTATTTATTTTAAGCTTGACAGCCCCTGGTCACTGATTTCATAGGATTTCACTGTTTGGAAAACAGCGGCTCAAAGATAATACTGTCAGGGATCTAGGAAGGAGGACCCAATTGCATTGAAATAACAAGGTTTTATTGACTAGACAGACTGATACAAGAGGTAGTGAAGTGCACAAAAGATACCACAACAGGAACAGCTAGGGAAGGCCACTGGGATGGCTTCAGGAAACAACTGGCAGAATACTTTGGCAACAGAGAGGGCAGCAAGACCAGGTTGATAGAGAAGACCACACGAGGCACCATAGAGCAGAGCTCAGGAACTTGAGACAGACCAAATACCAGGCAGGTAGAACCAGGGCAGGACACATGGGGACAGGTCAGGAACTCAAACACAAGACTAGACAGGACAAAGCTCCACCAAAAAAAAACAAAAAAAAAAAACAATTACTCTAGACAAGGAAAAATATAAGCCAAATGAGCTAATAAAAGGTTAAGTAGCAAAATAAGAAATTACTGATTTAACCAACTCAGAATAAATCAAACAAAACCAAGAATCAAGACTAGAAAAACTAAAATACTACAAATAAAAACAAAAGGCAAGAACAAACAAATTACTAAAACAAGGAGCAAGACAAGAACATGAAATTACAAGGACTAGACAAAACAAGGACACAAGACCAACCAGACAGCGAGACAGAGGGAGTGAAAATGACCACGGACCAGAAAACACAAAAGCGTAAGGTGCACTATAAGTAGGGAGGAAAATACATGAGGGACAGGTGAGCACAATTAGACCAACTACGGTAACAAGAGGGTGTGGAAAAGAAGAAACAAGGAGGAGAAGCTAAAAGAGCACATGGCGAGAAAATAACTAACAAGGCCATGTGCTGACACTGGACACAAGAAACAAAAACATAAAACATAGTGACAGTGCAAAACCCTGACAAATGAATTAAAAATGTATTCATTTTTAGATTTACCATTAATTGAAATCCAGGGTATTAAACAAGGGATAAAAGGATAAAATATAACACTGAACATTCTTAAACCTCCAAATTTTTTATTGATTCCTGAGTTTATATCTACATTTTAATTATAATACAATTATAGTGCTTGACATTTATTATAAAATGTTAACAAGAAAAAAAAATAGCTTATTTTTTAGACCATCTCAGTCAAGGTCGCTTCCTGGTGCTGTAAATATTGAAAACCCTTTAAAAGAGAAGAAAGTGCTAATAAAGGACTGTTCTGAGGACAGGATGGCAGAATTACACCCACACAACACAATGTAGGTAACAGGACACATTAACTCAGTTTTCAGTTCAGTGTTTTTGCACTGCACTTTTTTCTTCACACAATGTTCCAAAGCTGCTTTATAGTTTATACAAACATAAAAAAAAGTTAAAAGGAAAATAAAAATATATTGCTCATTTTAACCACACTTTCCTGATTATACACACAGACTGCAAGTGTCTGAAAGAAGAAAGTTCCACTGTCACTTTAGTGTTTGTGTGGTAAATTCTCTGGAGAGCTGGATAAAACAAAAGTGAGATCAGCTTTAGTAAAATGTCACAGAACAAATAACATATCAAAAATTTTGACATTTACACATCTCCTTCATTTGCTGAAGAGAATGACTGCATTCGTGATGGACATTAGCAGAATGAAAATGAACATAATCATCTGTGTTAACTCATTATCGGCACATTAGAGGGCTTCAGAACAAAGGCAGATAATTAGGAATATTGTTTATCATGCAAAGTGTATGTGAGTGTGTCCGCAGGTCAGTCTGTGAGAGTTTCAGACATGTATTATGCCACTGTCAATATTTGGTTCACATTACACTGATGGACGCAGCGGATCGTGCGTTGAATTTCAATGTCTGCCACCATTGTGGTTTGGGAAGGAATCAAACGCAGGTCTAATTATGAGTTGTGTATGTGTGTGTGTGTGTGTGACGGTCAGTCAGACGGTATCAGTCGTGATGGGTAGTGTGTCTTGTGTTGCCCTGGGTGACAGCCAAAGAGGAGAAGATGTTGGCAGAGCATGTGGTGTGGAACCCACTGACAGCTCCAGGAGAAGGAAGCAGAAGTTTGTGTGTGTGTGTGTGTGTGTGTGTATGTGTGTGGTTATGCACTTTAGCGTGTATACTAAAATTGAATAGTAGCAAACAGGTAATTTGGTTATATAATAGGATTACAAAACATAACTGTAATGAGGTTGGGCTGCAATAAGAAAAAGTGTAATTTGATTACAGTTGCATTCACAGAGATGGATTTGTGTAATTACGTTTTTGCTAATCTTGGGAACATATTACAGTCCTGAACAGTGCAATCAAATAATTTTTTCGCTGAAGTGGGTTTATGGAATAAAAGGAGGAATTTCTCAATGGAATACTTGTATGCTGTATGCTGCCTACCAGACACAGTGTATGAAATAGTGTGCACATAAGTGTTTAACTAGTGTTGTTGTCACATTACATCTTTTATGCTGAAACAAAGGTGTAGGATTTGCTGAAATTATCTTCTTTTAGAAATTGCAAGTGCATTTCACAAAAAAAAAAAAATGTAATAAGTAATGCACTGAATGAAACATAAAATTTTGAGTTGAAATTCCAAATTGGGAACAACAGATGGGAGTCAAATCCAATCATGTTTTGCTATGAGCATGTCTATTATTTGAGTTTCTTTTGAGTATGGTATTTTTTATTTATTTATATATTTATTTTTGATTGTTTGCTCAACAGATTGTCAAAAGTGTTTATGGTGAAATCAAGAGCTCACCTTTTTATTTTTAGTTTTTAACTCTTAGAATAAACTCTTTTAACACTTGGAATCAACTTTTTTTTGGTTCTTTTTCTACTCTCTTATGTTTTTATTATTATAATTTTGATAAACGCTACTAGTTTATGAATATTGAATTTCAGCCATATTCAGAATAAATTAATACAGTCTTGTTCAAAATAATAGCAGTACAATGTGACTAACCAGAATAATCAAGGTTTTTAGTATATTTTTTATTGCTACGTGGCAAACAAGTTACCAGTAGGTTCAGTAGATTCTCAGAAAACAAATGAGACCCAGCATTCATGATATGCACGCTCTTAAGGCTGTGCAATTGGGCAATTAGTTGAATTAGTTGAAAGGGGTGTGTTCAAAAAAATAGCAGTGTGGCATTCAATCACTGAGGTCATCAATTTTGTGAAGAAACAGGTGTGAATCAGGTGGCCCCTATTTAAGGATGAAGCCAACACTTGTTGAACATGCATTTGAAAGCTGAGGAAAATGGGTCGTTCAAGACATTGTTCAGAAGAACAGCGTACTTTGATTAAAAAGTTGATTAGAGAGGGGAAAACCTATAAAGAGGTGCAAAAAATGATAGGCTGTTCAGCTAAAATGATCTCCAATGCCTTAAAATGGAGAGCAAAACCAGAGAGACGTGGAAGAAAACGGAAGACAACCATCAAAATGGATAGAAGAATAACCAGAATGGCAAAGGCTCAGCCAATGATCACCTCCAGGATGATCAAAGACAGTCTGGAGTTACCTGTAAGTACTGTGACAGTTAGAAGACGTCTGTGTGAAGCTAATCTATTTTCAAGAATCCCCCGCAAAGTCCCTCTGTTAAAAAAAAGGCATGTGCAGAAGAGGTTACAATTTGCCAAAGAACACATCAACTGGCCTAAAGAGAAATGGAGGAACATTTTGTGGACTGATGAGAGTAAAATTGTTCTTTTTGGGTCCAAGGGCCACAGGCAGTTTGTGAGACGACCCCCAAACTCTGAATTCAAGCCACAGTACACAGTGAAGACAGTGAAGCATGGAGGTGCAAGCATCATGATATGGGCATGTTTCTCCTACTATGGTGTTGGGCCTATTTATCGCATACCAGGGATCATGGATCAGTTTGCATATGTTAAAATACTTGAAGAGGTCATGTTGCCCTATGCTGAAGAGGACATGCCCTTGAAATGGTTGTTTCAACAAGACAATGACCCAAAACACACTAGTAAACGGGCAAAGTCTTGGTTCCAAACCAACAAAATTAATGTTATGGAGTGGCCAGCCCAATCTCCAGACCTTAATCCAATTGAGAACTTGTTGGGTGATATCAAAAATGCTGTTTCTGAAGCAAAACCAAGAAATGTGAATGAATTGTGGAATGTTGTTAAAGAATCATGGAGTGGAATAACAGCTGAGAGGTGCCACAAGTTGGTTGACTCCATGCCACACAGATGTCAAGCAGTTTTAAAAAACTGTGGTCATACAACTAAATATTAGTTTAGTGATTCACAGGATTGCTAAATCCCAGAAAAAAAAATGTTTGTACAAAACAGTTTTGAGTTTGTACAGTCAAAGGTAGACACTGCTATTTTTTTGAACACACCCCTTTCAACTAATTGCCCAATTGCACAGCCTTAAGAGCGTGCATATCATGAATGCTGGGTCTTGTTTGTTTTCGGACAATCTACTGAACCTACTGGTAACTTGTTTGCCACGTAGCAATAAAAAATATACTAAAAACCTTGATTATTCTGGTTAGTCACATTGTACTGCTATTATTTTGAACAAGACTGTATATATATGAGCTATGAATACATTATCCAATTTTCTTATGTAACGAATGGTGTCTCTTATCAGGAAGACTGACATGTGATTTATATTCTGTAATAGATTACATTTTGTAAATCTCGCAAGGAGTGTTGCATGTTTGTGAGTATTATGATACATTTGCTTCCAAATGCAGCCTTGGAAATATTAATATTTCTCATAATGCAATTGCATGCACTGTTCTTCATTATAAGTGCCTGTTCTTGTGCATGTGATTTTGAGTCTGCATTTTGCAGCTTAATGAACCCTGTCCGTATGTTTGTGTGTGTATTGGTACTTTGCATCTGTGGGTGGTAAATGAGGATTGTTGTAATTGGATTATACCTTATTAATGTTCTTATAGCTGGCTGGGAATTATTAGGGCTGAGCAGCATGGCCAGATTAATTTAAAGCTCATAGACTGTGTAAGGTGTGTGTGTGTTGTGGATGCTGGAGTTAAAGGGTTAGAGGAATGTCCTTTCTTGCTCACCTAAAGATTTGACATTCATGGCTTGATTGTGCCTTTCCATTTCTCAAAGAGATGAAAGGCTTGAGGGTAGGTATTCCTACGCCATTGCTGTCTACAGTACACACACATACATAAAAAAAACAATCAAATGCACACTTCTCCCTACAGCAGCACACATATAATTAGGATGATGTAATTGGCAACATTTTGGTATGTAGAATTACAATACACATTCAGACGTGTGTAAAAACACACTCACGCTAGCAGATTGCATTCAAAAATGCAATCCCTGAGGTCTGAGATTACATGTAAGAACAATAATTGTTTTAATATTAAAGCTGAACTCAGTTTAGCAAACATCTCAGGCCTGTTTCACACCACATGCTAACATGGATTTATTTTGGCGTGCTGTACTGTACAGTAATACTTAATAGAAATTGAAAACACTGTCAAGCTACACAGCTAAGTATGAACAAACATTCATTCAGTATTTTAATAGAATGTCCATTCAGACGTCTGATCTGGTCGTAATTCTCTAGAAAGCTTTTTTGTTAGCACAAAAACATTATTTATACATTGTTCATTTAACTTTTTTTTTTTCTGAAACATTTTAGTAGAATTTTTAAATATAATACTTCTTACAGAATGTTCAGAGAACATTCAAAATTAATTGTTTGCAAAATCATAATTAGGTTCCTTTAATGCTTGTGTAACAAAGGAAAATATTTTAAACATTCAGAAATGTCTTTCAACTGAATGGGAACATTACCAAGACTTTCTTAGAACATATTTTTGTTAGCTGTATGTTTAACAGCAGTTATTTGCAATATAGGCTTTCATTAAAGAACATACAGTAATTATAGTCTGCATTATGATTATTTCTCACAATTGCGACTATGTTTCACAATATGGATTAATATGTTGCTACGTGACTACTGAAATTTGACTGAAATTAAGTAACTGCTGCAATTGAAGCAGTTTGGTCTTTGTACATTACCATTTGAAAATAAATGTTAAGTTCTGCCTATTGTAAATTAGATCAAGTGTAACTATTCTGCTGGTTTTGTAGTTTATAACTGTTATCAAAGCAAATGCACAATGCATTTAATTAAAAAATCATGTTATTTTCTGTGTAGAGATTCAGGTTGTTCAGTTTGAAACCGCCGTTTTATGTTGTCCTAAACTCCACCAGTGTGTATTTCCAGCACAGTGGGCTGTTTTGGGGTCATTCTGTGTTTCTAATTCAGTGGAAACAGGGGTACACGTAGATGTAATTAAACACCTCCATTACATCGTGCCAGATTAAAACATGCCGTGTTCCACCATCGCCGGTTACATAAACACAGCTTAGCACCAAATCCTGGCTGTAGGCCACTGCTGCCAAGAGCAGAGAGAGAGAAAACTGTGATTGGCATTTTAATGATGGTTACATGGTCGCAGAGGCAACTGGAAGTTGGGGCAAAACATTGCTTTTGGATATTTTTGTTTGTGCATACGTGCAGTATTCAGCATATTATGTTATGTTATGTTATGTTATTTAAGCCGACATTGTTATTTATCAATTGGTATTCTATTCTATTCTATTCTATTCTATTCTATTCTATTCTATTCTATTCTATTCTATTCTATTCTATATAGAGTACACATGTATGTCATATATTTAGCATCACATTTGGTGTCAAAATCATAAATTTTTGCTTAACATGCATTCACATACAGTACATTTGCAGTCCCTCTCTCTTATTTAAGATCGTGAACTTTTTATAATGTTGCTCCATTTAACTTGTGCCAGTGAGGTGCTGAGTTCACTTATTATATGAGGTCAGACCACTATCTAGGGCATGTACAATCATTTTCATACTTTGTCATACATAACCCCCATAACCCCATGGCCCATTTCAGTTACTTCAGATTTTTGGGGCCAGATCAGTCCATTGAAATGGATTGTTTTCTGTCGTAGTTGTTTTTTTTTTTGTTTTTTTTTTTGCTTTCAGTAGCACAAACTAACCAGTAGGCTGTAATAATCTCAGTATGTTCAGCATGAATTGGTTTGATCTTTTCAAACCTCTGATTCCATGTGTGTGCATTCCGATGCTGGCAGTAATTGTCAAGTCTTAGGAAGTTTTTGTGCATTCCGGTCGGGTGAGTTGGGAAACGCTAATGGGATGCATGACTAATCTCCTGTATTGTGTGTTCTACACTGATATGGCTTTGGATGAAGTACAAGAAATTACGTCCCAGAAAGCGTCTTCAGCGGCCAGCTAATCTGTGTGTGCCCTCCCTCTCGTCTCCAGAACTCCCACATAAATGTTGTAACTTCTGTTTATTTTGCACACAAAACACGAATTTAAAAAAATGTAATCATACTAGTGTTAATATCACAGTAAGGCATTATCTTTAAATACTTTTATTATTTTGGTTTGAGCTGTTGCCAATTTTGTCATGTCTCCAGGTGCTATTATATTAGCCATTGACTAAGGAATGTTTTTATTTTTATTTTATTTTCAAATGTCAATTGGTTTGTCTCAGGAAATCTATCATGCTTGATTTACCATTTACCAATTTTTTTAAATACTTTTTTATAAAGTACAGAACTGCACCGTCAGCGATAGTATGCATGTAGAAAGTTGTTTTAGGCAATCGTTCACCTGACCTTCTCCAGTTTTAGCCTTCATGGCAGTCATAGGACTGAGGGTTGTTGGTATACAAGTTTCCTGGGAAAGCCACAAAGTTACGTAAGCAAATGTCTTCTGTTATCCGAGAAGCAATCTCCTATTACCCATGTTTTTTTCTGCCTTATGGTCTCTATATTTCTCTCTGTCTCTTAATCAACCTCTCTAGGGCAACTCTTCTTACCTGCTCGGTTGACCCTTTGTTTCCACATGCCGGGCTCTAACTGTGTACACCAGTGGTGTAAGGGTTTCACCTGTGCATGTGTCAGACTTGCTCGGGTATAAGGCTCACACTGTTCTTAAATTGTGATGCTAGAGATAAATATAGCATTGCAGTTGCTGTTACTTAGCTTAACATGTGTTGCCATTATCCATGTCCCTTTAAATGCCACCGACTTGTTAAATTAGAAACTGGCAGTTGATTAAAATATATGACAGTGTTTCTACATGTTTTCTCAATAATAAAAATGTTTCAAAAAAGACTTTTTGGAGTTTTTAATTGTTTGCAACAATTGTTTACTTTTTTAATCTCTTTGCATATGGTTGCATTTTATATTTTGCCACTTGTCTGTCCATATTGTGACTAGAAAAAACTGTCAGATGAATGAAAATAGTAAAGAGAACACAGGAAGCGGTGGATAAATTCGAAAACAGGTTTAAGAAATGTTGCAAACCAAACTCGAACCTATACATTGCTCATTCATCATGACACAAAATAGTTAAGCTGAATCAAATGAAAAATCTAAAATCAAATTACGCTAAACCAAATTAAACGGTCTTCAATTTTATTATGTGTTTATGCTGCAGTTTGCAAATTCAGTGTGGCTCAGTTCACACCGGTCAAATTGTTTCCATGGAAACACTGTCGTTCCATGCAAACATGATATTTTTGTTTTTAATTTTCCTCTGGCATAATGGAGTTGAGTTAGCCTAATTGGAGAACTTCAAAACTACACCCTCTTAGATGTTTCATTTACTTCAGTCTCACTTTAAAATGAATAAAAAATTAAACGTTGAACAGCCCATATCAGAAAGTAAAATATGTAACTCTTTGACTAACTCCTATTACTCTTCTAATCTTTGTTGCTCTTTATGAAACAAACATATAATACTGCTTTTGTATTTGCACTTGGTGCATGACTAAAATTTATAGCTTGAAGCTAATGTGCAGAGCAGCAGTGGCAGGGCTGATTAAAGTTTCAAGCAATCAAGCAATGCTATGAGCCTCTCTGTGTCTATCATTCTTTTTTGTTGTTGTTTATATCTCCCTCTCTCCCTCTGTAGACTCTCCAAAAGTACCGTTTAGTTCAAATCCCTCAGAAATCGATGGTGTCCAACAGAAATCCAGCTGAGATCTATCTGCTTGCGCCACATGCTGACTTTTCTCTTTATCCTCTCTGCCTGACTTCTCTTTTTGTTTTTTCTCACACTTATCCCATCCAGCTCTCCGGGGATGGGTCCAAAGCTCCTTCTCACTTCTTGCCTTGAGCAACAGGCCCTAAATTCCCTGTTGAGTGCCATCCTGGTCATGCAGCTTTCTTCATTTCCTGTAAATCCCACATATAACACACACACATGCGTGTGATCCCCTATCTCCCTTCCGTCATGACACAGAAGGACGTGTCCCCCAGGGGTCTGTCCTGGGTAATATGCTGTTCTCAGCAGGTTAGTGCTTGTGGGGGTTGCTACTGTTAGGGGTTTTTCCATGAAGGATTGGATTGTCAGGTTTCTGTTATCACTAGATGTTATCACAACTGTAACACCATCCCTCCAGCCAGTGTCTCTGGGCCTAGACTCTTTTGTGTCCTCTGAGCTAAAGATGTAGTCCTATACCTCCAGCCAATTATCAGATGTCTCTGTCTATATGTGTGTGTGGCTGATGGGTTTGACAGTGGTAGATGGGACATGTGTGGTGTATGTCTATTTTAGCCCTCTTCTGTCTGTGTCCACTTTCTGATTAAATACATGTTATATATAAATATATACATTAAATATCCAAATATACCCATCCAGATATATCCATTCTCTTTTGCTTTAAGCACAGTCTTAGGTGAATGTATTTGGTAGACTTCCAGATACATGTAAAGGAACACATAACTGCCGTTGAACAAGTAATTGTCTGGAAACTGAAAAGTGGGCATCATATTCAATTCTAAAACATATAATGTATTTGAATTGAATGAGGTGGTTAAAGAGGGGAAAATTGTTTACAATATGTCCCAAGATGAGTATTGAGAAATCATATTTATATTGACTTTAATACATACCGTATGACGTTCATTAAAGTCGGACTGCTAATGTATTTAATTAATAGCGAAATCTTTCAATTTGTCAAGAAAATATGGTTATATTAGAAAATAATGTAGGCTTGAACTTTTGAATTCATTAGAAGTATAGGTTTGTGAAAAATACTTCTTGGTAAGCTTACATTCAGTAAAATGCATTCAAAACCAGCTTGACTGAGCAGAATGGAACGGTGTGCATTTGTAAAAGCATTTTCTAGGATGAATGGTCCGCCATCATGATCCATCTGTTTGGTCACAAATAGATGATTGAAAGTTGAAATAAATAAAATTAGTCATAAAATAATCAATAAGGGTTCATTTTCTAAGGTTCATTGTTCAAAGACATTGTATTTCATATTAAAAAAAATCTGTATTTAGTTAAAAGTGACGACTTTGCAACATCAATTTGTCAAGAAAATGCGATTAAATTAGAAAATGTAGGCTAGAACTTTTTTAATTAATTGAAAATTGATTGGTTGTTGGTTGGAAGGGAGGGGTTGAAAAATGAGGGGGCTTGGTGATGTCAGCCAAAAAGGAAAGTCGTTTAAGAGGAGGAGCAATTAGATTTTTTATTTTTTATTTTTTTCAGATGAAAGACTAACATGCACTGATAAATGGTTCAGGAACATATATTTAGAGTCCATTTGTTTTCATGTTGACTTTAAAGCATCAATAGTGGTTAGCTGCACCAAATGGAATTGCAAAACTATCCAAATAAGTCACTTAAACCCTATGGAAAAGCTTGTCCTGCCCCAAATTCACAGCATTAAGTCACAAGTTGACATGTGAGGCCACTCAAACGAACAGATCGATGCATGTTTACAGTCTTCAGGAAGTGAACCTACTAATGGCTTACTTATAACTGTCTCTTCACAAAAGACTATTGGATGAGAAAGTATCGTAACATCAAAAATATTTCACACCTGTGACCAGTGTCCATTTATAAGTGAACTCTCCTACTGTGTATTGTCTGTTGCTGTTTTGTTGCTGCATTAAGTGGGACATATGCGCACACACCGCTTGTCAACCTAGATGAGACTCACAGCGAGAGTTGGTCTGAATGCGGCTGTCAATCAAAGTGAGAGATCATGTAAAGTGACACCCTTCCCATCATGCAATAATGTGTCTCAATTTAGCACCCCCACATCTCTTTCACTTGTTCTCTCTCTCTGAACCTCTCTCCATCCTCAGACAGGGATTTGGCCCAGATCCATTCCTCGCAGTGATGGATGGATAAGGGGCAAACAAAGTCGGGAACGATTCTTTTTATCTAATAATGCCTTCGTCTCTTGGCAAAATCTCATTTAAACACAGCACCTTTCACCTTCTCGCCTCAGCCATCAATATTGTTTGTCGATCGGCACCCACGTGAGCATGCAGTATTTCGCGCAAACAAAAAAAAAGTATCCCTACCTGTCGCATGTGGGCTACCATATACCAGGTTCTCTGGGGATGGAAAGAAAGATGATGTATCTAACTTCTACTGACCTGTGAGGGAAAGCTAATTAGCTGAGAAAGCGTTGCTAATGGTGGAGCGTTCCACCTGCAGGGCTAGCCAGGGGTCACTCTTGATTAACCCCAGAATGGATCACTCCAACTCCAAGGACCAAGTTTAACTGTCTGCTAGATCATGAGCTGAGGTGAATCATGGGAAAAGTGCGAGAAAGAAAAATGGAGGTTTGAGGGAACTCATGTTGGTCAAGAATATGCTGAAGACATTTTCGAAAATTACTACCTACGCATTTTTGGAAAATAAGTCTCACCAGATCAACATTGCATTGTACTGTAGAGAGAGAAACCACACAGGTTTAATCAGTGTCATATTTTATTATTATGCTCAGTAATGCTGTAAAATACAGGTAAATCAATTGTTTACAATCATTATAAACACTATAAACATGCATTTTCTATCATATTTCACCATCATATCATTCCAAACTGGTACAACATTCTTCTGTTGAACACAAAAGAAGATATTTAGAAAAATGTCTCATTCATTGTCATTCATTCATTCACTCACTCAATTTTTATTCAATGAAAAGTCAGTGGAAAGTCAGTCAATGTTTTTTTTATTTATTTATTTTTTTTGTGTGTGTGTGTGGATGGAATAGTTTTTCAAAACATCTTTTGAATTCTGCACAAGAAAGGAAGTCCGGTTTGGAATTAATTTTTAGGACGGTTTGGGCTGCCTGACCCCAATTAAAATCATTTTATGGAGAGTTTCTGCAATAACCACCTTCAAAGAAAGAGCAGGATGAAACAATGGGGCATCTGTAAAAGTCTTTTGTATGACAGTCACCCTACGTGATCCATCTTTTTGGTGATGGATGGACGACTGAAGGTAGAAATAAAATTTGTTGTAAAATAATCAATACGGGTTCTTTTTTTCATGGTTCAAGGTTCAGACATGTCTAGATTTTACTGTGCATGATGAATCATTCTGGTTTCTGTAATTTACCACCCCTCAAAGTGTATACAAGCAATATTACAGCATGTCATCAATTTACCCCAACCCCCCCCCCTCACATTTCTGATGTACTCTGCACTCTAAACTTCTTTTTTGACACATTGGCATGGGCCATTAGGCTTTGTTGCCTTCACTGTGGTTAAATGAGACACTTTTATCCAATTTAAAGCTTTCTGTGGCTCATACTGTAGCACATGGAACTAGCAATGCCAAGGTCATGTGTTCTATTTGCACAGAAAGCAAGGGTTGTCAAAATGTGTACCTTGAATGCAATGTTAAGGGCTTTTTGGTAAAAGTGTATACCAAATGCTTAAATGTAAATCCAAAGTGACTTGCATTGCATTTAAGGTAAACATTTGATCAGAACAACAATTCCCTGGGAATCCAACACTTGACCTTGAATGCTAGAACCTAAACATGCTTTCAACGAAATGTCATTACTGATTTCTTCTTCTTTTTAGCATTCAACATGGTGGCTATAGTCTTTCCTTACTAGAGAGCCAATCATCACTTTTGTATACTGTAGGCATCATCCCACGGAATGCTTAGTTAGCTGGAATAGCCTAAAAATACAGTTTTTAGCATAATTTGAGGTGAAGAATCATAATTTATGATACCATTGTTGTCGGATTGTATTCTTGGAACTTTGGCATATAGCAAAATCCAAATGTGTTAATATAAGTCTCTTTGGAACATTAAAAAAAATGTCTCCTTTTTATTTTCTCACCATACCGTTAAAGTCATTGGGCTTGTTTTGGACAAAGTTTCAGAGATTCAGATTTTTCTTCAAGTAGATAATAGCTGTATTTGCAGCCTTCTGTCATACATTTTTTTCTGAAGTTAACAATAAATGTTGATGAGCATATTTATTTTTTCGATCCTAATTATGCACAATAGTAGCCGAAGTTATTACTTATTACCGTTGTTTTTTTTGTTGTTGTTTTTTTACCCACCTAATCATTGTATTTTTCCACTTTTTTTAAACAACCCTAGTTGACAACCCCTATCCAAGCAATAATTCATTAATTTTGTTGGAGTTCTCAAAGCTCATTCTGTCCAACTAATCATAATCATGTTAGCATAGTCATTGTTCATGTATGTATATTATAATCCGGTTCCTTAATGACTCATAGCTTTGCTCAAGCACTGTTTGGTCACATCGTGGCCTGCATGTAACTTCTACTTGTATTATATATGTAGTCCCTCTATCATAGCTGTCAGCTCCTCCATTATTCATGCCATAGTGTTAGCCTAGCGAGAACACCGCTGATTTATACAGGCCATTCATCTCGCCTCACAACGACAATGTTTGTGCAATGTTAAGCAGACGCAAACAGCTTGCAGTGAGGTGGCACTCGTATCTAGAAACATGTCCAGCATTGGATGCTGTGTGTGTCAGTCAGGGTTGTCAAAGCAGATGTTTGATGAAGATGTGAGGAATATCAAGTCAGCCAGATCAGTAATTGGTTGAATTTCGCCAACCAATGATCCACCTGCATGATGGATCGATGCATAGTTAGCCCGGCTGAATTTTGATGGCAGCTTATTGATTTGCAAACACTGGGTTTCTTTCGGTGCATCATTTTGAGATGTTAGCTAGCTTGACCGCTGAGGGGATATTCAATCATTATTGGAAATCACTTGTATGTGAGGTTTGCACATCTTTTGTTGGATGCTTTGTTAAGTGTTGCATTTGCATTTATGTAAACATTATTATTTGAATCAATGGCAAATTTGAGTGATAAAGAAAATACAAATTATTTAAAACTAGTCTATTACACCCACGGCCAGATCTCTTTGTATTCATGTCATTTTATTATAGCTTTAAGAAATGTTTTGCGAAAAGTTTACATTTTATTTTTATCAACAATATGTTTGTAATAAATTATTACTTTTCAAATATCATATGTTACTTTTATAATATGAATATTTAATTGTTTAAATTTTGTGTAGGTATGTATATACAGTATGTGTGTGAGTGTGTCTGTGTTAATAAGGTTATTAAAAGCATTTTATAGTATTTTTACATTAATAGCACTTGTAGCACAATGTAACTTACCCAAATGCTATTTTTATTTATTTATTTATTTTAGCTCTCATGCATTTTGATGTCTTTGATATGCCTTGTCTTGTATTCTTTCTGAACTCTGTAAAATCGTATTTTATTTTGGACAAATAGCGTCGCTACAGTGGAGATTTTATGCAGTTTTTGGTAGACATATTTCCCAGTTTTGCAGAAATGCTCTTACCAAACATTCTGAATACTGTTCCTTATCAGCAACCTACTTTTCCACTCTTTTACTTTGTCATCCATAAACCTTTGCTTTCCTTGGATGAGGAAAGACAGGATAAGAGGCAAAAGTGTTTGTGGAAAGAGAGACGGCTGAACAAACTGGATTGTCTTACTTCCACAAAATATGTATATCTCTTTTCCTCAGACGCTTTCTTAGCCTATTTTCTCCTGAAAGTTTAAATGCTGATGAACTCACAGGAAACCCTTGCAGCATGAGCTGAAGGACATAGGAGGATGTCAAATGCACTGAAATTGTATGTTTTTGTGATGTAACATCATGTGTTTATGTGTGTGTTTGTGTGCTAGTCTCCAACCAGCAGTGTTTTGCATAATGCAGCTCACATCTAACTGCAAAACAATTTGCATCAAATGCTTTTGGTGCCCAATTTACTTGAGTGACATGTTTCAAAGGGTTTATTTAACTGTGTGAGCTAGTCATAGTATATTAGCTTGGGTCGCCATTAACAGTAGTTGACTGAAGTGGGAGGTTGACAAGTAATATTCTGATGATTAGAGTGGGCTGTATTAATGTGAAGGGAAGAACAGCGTGGCCAGTGGAGTCGTTCTGTCTGACTATGCCACTATTGAGGCAATGAGATACAAAAAAAGGCTTTTAGTACATTCAAATTGACCTGTTCTCTCATTCAGATGAGCCAATCAGAAGCCATTTGACTTAATAATATTGTGTGGTGGATATGTATGTATATATTTATTTATTTATTGTTTGTTTGTCATTTTTAAGCTTGACATAGGAGACTATTCTGTCATCATTTATTCTCCTACATATAATTCAGTTTCTTCTTTGGAAAATTAAATTAAATTAAATTAAATTAAATTAAATTAAATTAAATTAAATTAAATTAAATTAAATTAAATTAAATTAAATTAAATTAAAAATAAAATAAAATCATTTTAAAAAGGACAACATTAGCAGGATGCCCAGGTTGCTCTTTTCCATATTGAAATTGAATAAATTCGTTGGTTAAAAAAATTACAAGAAAAGTGATTTCATTTTATTTTACATTGTATAATATTTTAAACATTACAAAAATACTATAATTATTATTATTGCTGTTGTTGTTAGAACACTTGAAATATAGTCTCTAAGTACTAAGGAATACTTTTATGATATTTTATTTACTTATTGTTTGTTATTTTGAACTTTGACAGCCCATTCACTTTTATTGTATGGAAATCATCAGCCTGCTATTTTTTTGTCTAGTCTTTTGATTTATCTCCTATCATGCGGTACTTGTTGTTAAGAGTCTACAGAGTATAGGTGTCACATCTTGCACAGATTATGTTTATCTTATCAGTAGTAATTAGAGGGTTCAGACTGATCTTATTATCAATAATATCTCATCGCGCAAAACTTTTCTCATTCATCTCTCTCGTTCACACCCGCATTGTCATTTGAAGGTCAGATTTAATTGAAAAGTGCATCTAAACTGCTCTACACCTCATTATGTGCCAGATGGCTTTGCAAAAATTAATAGTGGAAAAAAATGTAAGGAGGTAGATAATTTAATGACAGTTTCCCATCAACTTTATCTGCTAATGAAGGTCTTTCTATGTTGCATTGTGTGGGGAATATGTGTTTTCAATAAGCCCTTTATTAAGATGAATCACTGAAAGGAGATTAAATGCGAGGATGTTCCAGCATTTTTGTTTGTGATAGATAATGCAAGCTAGGTGTTTGTGATGGAGGTCGTAGCTTTACAGCCACACCATCAGTAGAGGTGTTTGCTATGCTAATTGCTATGCTTATGTTAATGCTTAACATAAGCTGTATTTTCAGTGTTCAAGAAGACACTTGAGGATTCTTAGTAAACACAGATTAAAGCAGTAAGCCATGATAGACTGTGCTACAGTAAATCTGTCACAAAAATCATGTAAATATTGGAAAATATGTGGTGTAATACGATAAAACCCGTCAATGTTCAGTAAAAGTTAAAAACCAAAGTGGGACATTTTGCCCTAAAGAATATCTAGTGTGTGCACCCAGATTTATTAATAATAATCAAAATGAACAAATCCTCTGCCAGTAATATAATTGGGTAAATGTTTAATTTTCTCTTTAATTCGTTTTTATTGTGTTTTTATTAAATGCATAATATATAAAAGGCAATGAGAAATTAGGAAATATATAAACTCTAGATGAATGGAAAAAAAAAAAAAAAATATATATATATATATATATATATATATATATAAATATTGTGAACAGTTTCAAATGTAAAATGTACAAAACTAAGAACAAAAGGATAATGATTTGCGATATATTATATTATATTATATTATATTATATTATATTATATTATATTATATTATATTATATTATATTATATTATATTATATATTTTTTGTCACAGATGTGTATATATCAACTCTTTTTCGAACATGGCTCATCCAGTCTGTTTTCTTATCACGAGAAACAAACACACACACACACACAAGGTCCACTGGGTTGAGGGCATAAAATCACAGACACACACATACCCACACACACAGCAGGACAGATAGCCACGGAGGCCAACCTCTGCGCTCCACCTGTGGTTCGCTAACAGAACAAGCTGTCGCTAACGCACACACACACCTGCTATTGCTCTTCCACAGGTATAAAACCTGAGTCACACACACACCTGCTGCTTCATCATAGCTGCAGACACAGCCACACGTTACCAAAGGGAGCAATAAGACAGAGAAAAAGAGACGGCTAAGTATTTTCAGCTACTGTATGCCCTTTTTGTTAGACCTTTTTGACTCTCTGTGTGTGTGTGTGTGTGTTGCACAGCCTTTCTTATTTACACCTTTCCATCTGTGCAATCACACCTCCAAAGTGTGCACCCTGCTGAGTGATGACAGAGTGAGTGAAGGGAGAGAAGAAGAGAAATGGAGGTGAAAGTAGAGAGGGATGGAGGGAAGCAGAGATGCCACTGTGAGTGGAGGAATGGCCGGTCTGAAAACATTTATAGCAGGCTTAATGAGACAACCTGTTTGTCAGACATGCAGAGATTCTCAAGTCCTTCAGGAGAGACTGTGATGCCTGCGCGGTGGTTTTAAACAAGCAGATGTAGACTGAGATTTTTTGGAACAGGTCTTGCTGGAATACCTTCGACGAAAAGTGTGTGAGCAAAGTAGAGTGCTGACCGCAGAACGGTGTAAAGACCTGAGGACGTGCTTGATTAATAGGCACCGTCTGCGAGCAGAGAGAGGGAGAGACTGACTGTGACCATTTTTAGTGACTTTCAGGCGGCGGCTGAGATCATGGATTAATATGAATATATAGATTGTACTCAGAAAATAAGAAGGCAGATTTGAGTCTTGCACTTTAGTGTGATTCATCTCGAAAGACGCTTGGATGAGAGGTTAGCATAACGGATGCATAATTCCACTGGGGGCCGACGAACTGTAATCGCTCAGAGCAAATTTGTGGAAATGATAAATTACACTCGGATCTCACTTTGGGGGTGTCATTTTTCTGTAGTGGTGTGTCACAGTTAAAGGGACAGTACATCCAAAAAGGACAGTTGTTTTATTCAAACACTTGAAAAGATTTGATCAAAGTCAGTCTATAGAGATGAAAGTGATTAAATACTTTAATTAAATTAAAGTGAACAAAAGTGACAGTAAAGACTTTTATGTTACTAAAGATTTCCATTTCAAACAAATGCTGTTCTTTTGAACTTTCTATTCATCAAAGAATTCTGAAAAAAAGTCTCTCTTTTTTAAATATGAACTGTTTTCAACATAAATAAGAAATAATTCCTGAAGAGCAAATCATATTAATAGATTAGATATGATTTCAAGGGATCATGTGACACTCAGGACAAATTGATCTTAAAATGCATTAAAATAGAAATGGATTTAGAATTATAGAAATAGAATTTTAAATGGCAATATTTCAAAATATGTATTTTTTTTTTTTTATCAAATATATGCAGCCTTGGTAAGTATAAGATAATTTTTTTTTTAAAACATTTGTAAAAAAGAATCTTACTTGTCCTTAACTTAAAAATGATAGTGTGCATTTTAACCTGTTGCTTTGCCGTGAAAATAGCCATAGAAGCTGCCGTGGGGTTACATGACAAACAGAACAACCAAACACCTTCATGTTCTTCCAAACCTGATCTTTTTTTTTTTTTTTTTTTTTTTGTGAAATAAATCAAGTTGTTTTGAGCGTCTTGTGTTTGAAGTAAGCTGAATAAGCTCATGAGACATGGCTATGCAAAATTTTGTCTTTTTTTAGTTGTGCCCCCTGTCGGCTGGGAGCAGATGGTGTGCGGGAGAGGGAGATTTCTGGATGGGTTTCAGCGACTCAGATTGCTTTTGGGATTAGAGTTTGGTTTAGGTTAGTTCAGTTTGGTTTGGACATGCTGTGCACAGGACCCCTGAGTGTCACTAAGGCTGTGCCAAGGAGCTGTTTGTGTTTGAGCACCCCCTAGTGCTGCTTTCTTGTACTCTGTCTCGCTCTCTCTCTCTCACACACACACACACACACACACAGTACACTCTTATACACACATTCCTGCAAACAGACACAAACAAAAGAGTAGTGTTTATCAAAGAAGTACGCTTCCCCGAGCATGAAACGCCACGGATCAAAGAAGATCTCAAACACGCTTCACAGTGGTAGATTGCTGTTCTCACCTCGCTCTGTAAATCAACTTGCTTAAAAAGCGAGCTGCTTTGATTCGAAGTAATGACCTGTGAAGCGGCTTTATTTACTTCGAAATACACAATTCTTTTATCTGACGATTGGAGTGTGAGGAATTCTGGGTAAATTTGCTGTTTTGCTTTTTCGTGTAAGTGTGTAACTGCAATGTAATCGCATTTATTGGCACTGAACGTGATTACAGCATCGACGGGGAGGCTCATTGCCTGACTGTATTTAGCTCATCAGACCCGGTGCAGAGCTAATATGATCTGTCAGGTGATAATCACACAAACACTTCAAGAAAAGCTCCATTTGCACATTAACGCACTGATAAACACAGCATGTAATTTCAGTGTTGCAAATTAGAAAAGAGAACATTTTGTGGTGCTTTGATGGCCCTTTGCAACTGGTATCATTAAAATCCAGATGTAAATGCACCCGAGACACATCTGAATGGATCATCATATTCGAAGGTGGTCTAAGATGGATTCTGGCCTGATTTGTTTTCGTCGGTTGTAAATTTTTCTGTCAAGCTTTTATCAGTCACTAACACTATATATTTTAATATAACATTGATATCACAAGATCTTCAGTAGCAATAGCTCTTTTAGTCATACCAAGCACTGTTTTGCACTTTTTTGTTTTGCTCTTGCAATGTGCTTCTTTTTTCGTTTTCCTGCTTTTCTGATTTCTGGGTCAATTGCATGACACTTTTTTCTGGATGGACTGTTTTAATGTTTATAAAAATTAATACATTAAAAATATATATATCCAGATACCATCTGGACAGGGGACGTGGTGTTAAGGGGACCTTTGTGTGTGTGTCTTTGTGATTTGGATGTGATAGTGTGATGGATCAGTGTGCGAATGAGGGATTGCGTGGTTGCCAAGGGTACGGCTCTTCTAGCACCTCTCCTCACCCCTTCTCCAAAAAGAGATGGATGACATGGCCCACAGCACCAATTTGGTGGATGACAAGTTCAAAAGCAGACGGATGAGTGAAACAGCCCAGGTGGGCTATTTATAGCTCGCCCGCCTTTCATCCCTCTCCATCCTTGGCTCAGTTTTCCCGCTCATTTTTTTATTCGATGAATTATAGCGGCTCTACCGAAGACAGTCTTTCAGAGGTAACAAGATGCTGTACAGACTCAGGTGTGTGTGTGTGAAGACCTTATGATGAAAGGCTGATCAGGTTTTTACAGTTCTTCTGCTTTCACAAACTTCTCATAACCAAGTTAACAGCCTAAAATAACTCCAGTTGTAATATTTAAGCCCAGATGTAATCTGCAAAATTCTGTCAAGTGAGTTTACCAGAATACCAAAATCTTATTTGTAGGTGAAAGCAGAATTACATGAGGCAACAACTACTCTGTAGAAGTTTATAAATGACAGGTTTTTCAGTTTTACCAACCCGATCTCACGGCAATTCATACATTTTTCACAAGGTGGCTTATTCGTACGAATTCGTACGACCACACTTGTACAAATTCATACCATTGTTGCCAAATCGTACGTTTTTTTACGAGTTGCACAATTCGTATGAATTTGTACGAATGACCTACACCTAACCCCGCCCCTAAACCTAACCGTCACTGGGGTCGTATAAAATCGTACGAGTGAGGTCTTACAAATTCGTACGAATAAGCCACCTCGTAAAATACGTACGAATTGGTCGTGAGATAGCGTTGGTTTTACTGAGATTTCTGTGTGCATATTCATATATATATTGAGTTATGGGGGATTTGTGGGGTCTGACCCTCCTAAAGGCTTTAACCTCACAAAATAAACTCAAAACATAAAATTTAAAGGGGAGTCTTACTTCAGTACTTGTTTTAAGTATGTACACAAGTATATTTATACAAGTCAATATTAAATATATGAATAAAATTTTACAAAATAGATGCAAACAATAGAAGTCGGATGTAAACATAGTTTAATATAGTTTAGCAACAGTACAAATGCTGTCAAGTGTTGTCAAACAGATTAAAAAAAGTGTTTGATGTTTCAGAAAATTGACATTTAGCACCATCAAACTGTCATTGTACAAGATAAATCTTAATGAATTGACACTTAGCCATATCAAATTAGGCGTATGCATGATAAATATATGCTTTAAAGGTATTGTTCATTGTTAGTTCATGATACTTAATCTTACTGAAAATTTTTAAATCATCAGAATTGCTGTGTAATTCTCCCATTCCTCATATCTGAAGCTGAAATTAGTGTTTTATACCTCATGTATGCCAGAATGGTGTAAAATCCAATCAATATTTGATGTTTCTCTTGGAGAAAATAAAATTCAGAAGACCAAAATCTGCTAATACAACTTTGGAATCCTTCGTGTATCATTAGTATAAACACACACACACACACACACACACACACTGACTATGGAAACTCAGAGATACTATAACTGGATTAGGGAGAAATATGGCATCTGCATCTGTCTTGCCCAAGGCCTGCTTGACTAATTGTCCTCTGGGCTCGGGTCTGTAGGTGGAATGAAGTGTCAAATTGGAGCTTGTCTATGAATATATATATGCATGTGTGTCTGTGTGAATAATTTAGCTGGATTATGTGTTTGTATGTTTAGCTCTGAGCTGAAAAAAAGGGCAATAAGGCTCTCGTTTGACAAATGTTTGTGTTTCCTTTCTCATGCGAATGTTTGTGTGCTCTGCCTTTCTTCCAGGGCTACAAAGACAATCAATGGAACTGACTGAGGCTGAGTCAGATCTGTATTTATAAAAATGCTGTTTTTTTCTGACAGACTTTCATTGCGTGGGTGTATAAATAACCTGTCTTCTTCTGAATGTTGTGCATAAGCATGGGTGAATTTCACAAAACCTGTCAAGGACATGTCCGGGTCATGATAGGATGATTTACAGGGATGAGAAGCATCCTTGCGTTGGTGGTTTTGATCTGTTCTTCTAGTGTGGATCTCCAAATGCAATCTACATTATTGTCTATAGTATGGGCCAACACTGTTTGCAGTAATGAGAATCATCATTTAGAATCATGAGACGTAAAACGAATAATAATAATAAATAATGACCGTAATGACAATTTGAGATTGGAATGTATAAAAAAAAAAAAAGGAAACTGTGTATTTTTATAGTCATAATTGCAACATGTTTTAGCAAGTAAGAGAAAGTTGCATTTATATCTAATTTTAGGATTATCACAATTTCAACTTTACACGTAAGAACGTGGGAGTGTTTATGTGTGTATTTGTGTGTCAGCTAGACAGACAGCTACAGATGCTGTGGTGAGAAGGTCGGTTGGCACAGATTGAAGCACTGCTGGAACCATTGTCGGACACACCTGAGCAGTGCTAAGCATTCCCTCAATGCTCTGTGGACATTTTCCAAAACATTATTGCAGCATTATGCCACTTGACATCAGCGCCATACACTGTGACCTCTGCTAGTGCCTCAGTGATGTTATATCTATTCATGTTCTGCCATCAGAACCTGCTTTCTTTCTCCCGCACTGTATTATTGCACGTTGGCCTTTGCCATTTGATGAGGAGTTTTCCTTTGTGATAATGTCAGGGACAGCTCATTGATTTGACCTCGCTCGCTTGCCGTATGTTCAAATAGTTTCCCTCGGAAATAGAGGAATGAAAGAATGAAGCCATTTCTCACAGTCACCACTTTCCATAGCTGCTCTGTTTTGACAGCATAGAGGTTAAATTATACAGGTATGTTATACTACTGATTATAGATACCGTTTAGGAAGACAGCAGATGGTCAAGAGTGTATGTGTGAATCATAAATGTTTTATAGAAGCGTAACTGTAGCGGTCATAGAACATTAAACATGGCATGCCGGTGGACATGTGTTAATGGACTCGACTGCTCATGTGAGCACCTGCTGCAGGTATTTAGCAGAAATAATGTCGTCTTATCCTCATGTGGACTCTGGATTCCCCAGATAGTTTTCTCAGATCATTAGCGTTGGTGTTAGCGATGGCCTTATTAGCTTGTCCAGAACTCATCCCGGCTAGTTCTTTTGTACTTTGAGACACAAAATGTGTTCTTATTCACTAATCGAACTGATTTTGTTTACTTTGCATCCATGTTGCAGAAGTAGTGTGAATATTAGCAGTTAATAACCTATTGGTAGCTGTAAGCAAATCCAATAAGCCACAAATGTAAGCATAATATTTTTATATTCCATCAACATAAGCAATTAAAAGAAGAGAAAACACATAAAGTGAATTTGAGTGGTCTTTTCCCTTCTGCCCAAATTTGTGAATGTTTTTTCTTTGAGTTTTAGCTATGCCAGTGAAAATTCCATGTGGACCGTCTGTTGCTTATGCACAATATTGTAGTTATACAGTGAGAAATGGTTGAAAAATGTTTTTTTTTTTTTTTTTTCTCCCCTTTTCCTCAGTCTACTGCGCGAGGCAGGGGAGCTCCCACGGTTCAGTCCGGTAGGTCATTAGCATCCACACATAATAGCAGCTATGTGATCATAATTATGCTGATTAGCCCTTAGTCATGACGTAAGTCCTATTGGACCGAAAGCAATACGTAAACACATTAAAATCTACTCTGGATACAACAAAATCACATAAAACAAACACATCCAGAGCTTCAATTATGGCTGGAGATGGTGCAGTTATTATTTCCCATAGTTAATACTGCTTTTTTAATTTGCATAGAAAGAGAACTGAGAATGGAAACTGCCTGTTCTGTGATGACGGCCCAAAGGGGCCTAGCTACACAAGTTTTGTGCATCATTGCATTCCAACATATGTCAGTGCAATTTTTAATGTAATACAAGTGCACATTGCTGCAAGAGGCACTGCAGCGTACTTGACGTTAACTAATATCGTTTTTCTATGGTGTTTGAAGCTTGTTTAATCTTGATTTATTGGCACCTAGCAAATGTTAGCAGCAATAACATTATGATCAGGTTTGTCTCTCATGTCGCATACTGTCCTTGTGGATTGTCGTGTCAAAACGCAGTTTTTAATGCAATATAAGTGTGCATTGCTGCAACGGGAACTATAACGAACTTTAGCGTAAATGCTATCATCCATTCCCTCTTTCAAGTCAACTGTCATGGTGAAGCAAATGCTTGGACTTGGCTTTGCTGATTAGTTAAAGTTTGTACAGTAGCTATGTCGCTACAGTAAGCATACTTGTTACCATTAGTTTTGTCTTTATGTTAACGCTTCATATATTCATCAGCTTATTGAATGCGTTTGCATACTCAAGTCTACTCATGTCCTAAAACAATTAAGCAACCTGCTCTATTTTTGAGGAGAGAAGATTTCACTGCTGTTAAGCATCTTGTTATAAATTAGCATCTCAAGCTCTTTTCTCCTCTATTGATCATTTACTCTGATTGAGTCGCTGTAGGGGAATGAGATTGCTCTAATTGATTGGGCTATGAGTTTATCATGTTTGCCCATGATAGCTTATTCACCCTCCTCTATTTCAATGTCAGTGCACCCAACCAAGTCACATTCCTTGTTTTCACCATCAGAGATGACCCCGCTCTGTTCCTCCTCCATATCTCTTCGTGTTTCACACACTGATCCCTGAGCCATGACACAAACGGCATCACCAGGCACAACACCCAGCGGTGTAACAATGTCCATTCTGTCCGTATAATAATCATTAAGTGTGATTTTCTCTGGAAATCGAACACCTTGTGCTTCGTGCACGTAAAGTATTTTTTTTCATGCACACAAAAGTGAGCTCAGAGCTTTACCTCTGATTGATCTGCTGTGAGTCAGTGGAGCAAGAGGCCATTCTGTGGGTTTATAAGAAAAGATAAGAGACCCTTATCATCTCTTCCTCTCTCTCTTCTTCACTTTTATACCTCAACTAGAAGTTGCATTTGAATGCCAGGAGAACATCTTTCATTATCAGGTCAAGGTCTTTGTATCTGCTTGTGCTAAGAGCTCGGGAGAAGAAAGCATTTGTTGATGCAATAAACTCTGTGTATCTGCCTCGCCTTTAGCCTAACTCGAATAGGGGACATCCCTGATATGAGTCTGAATGAGTGTGTCTGTCCGCAAAATGTCTGTGTGTTTTAGAGTCCAAGAGAGTCAAAGGAGGTAGGATGGTAGGATGGGATAAAACAGATCATCGAGCATTCATGGGAGGGATAAGGAAAGCATAGACAGAATTATTGATGATGGAGGAGGGGGTCTTGTGTGAAGCTTCCAACCGCCGTGGCATAAAGCATTCACAAAAGCCTTTCATGGAACCCTTAGTTGTGAGATTTCACCTACAGTGCTGCGCCTGTCCGCAGGAAAGGAGAACGAGATCTCAGGAGTGCCACTCATGCATGACAAACACAACCCGTTTGTTTTGCTTCCTTCACTTAGATGAGTTGCAAATCCGTGTTAAGACTTAATGAGTGGAAATAAGGTGGCAAGAGCATGTTGCTTTAACCTGACCAGTCACAATCACATCTGTACACCACAAATTTTCTAAGCGATCAGACTTACAGTTTTCTCTTGGTGGTCGATAAAAGTTCAACAGCTAGGTGATAAGTGCAATCCTCTCTAAGCAGGGCCCTAGCTGGGTTGTACGGTGTGCACACAGAACCCAGCGCACAGGTTCTGAATTAAGCTCTTTCACGTCTTTTTGTGCTTGATTGTTTGTATCAGTGAGGTGTATTTGTTCATTCAAGTGCGGGACATGAGAGAACTCAGTTAGCTGTTTGCACACTGTCTGAAATGCAGCTCTCTGTGTGCACAACGAACACAGCAGGTATTCAGTTCTTTCGTGTCTTCATGTTTTGAGTTCTTTTATGTCTTATGCTTGAATGCTTTAAAATCTCTTGATAGTTAAAATTGCCAAGGCTTATAGGACATGCAAATGATAATCTTTCATGATGATGTACAGCAGTCTAGATTAAGTGTTTACACAACACTGTGTTTACTTACATGACAATGCTGTTAAGGGGGCCTGGAACTGCGTACTTTTGAAAAGTTTGTTTGTGAATTGTGATTTTAGACGCAGTCAAAACACTACAGAACAATAAAACGCGGAGAGTGATTGTTTCTCCATCAGGTGGGACTGTGAATAACAATTAGAGCCAGTTAAATGGAACACACTCATCAATAACTCTCAGTATTCTAATGAGCACCACATTCAACTTGATAAGCATATTTCATCTCCAATCAGTCCAGAGCTTCATGAAGCAATCTCACTGTCTCTTTTCCGCTCATCCACCCTTCTTCTCTCATTTCACATAACGCTAGAGCCAAAGAGTGGAGATATGGACTCATAAAGAAAGCATGGAGAAAAGAAATAGAGGGCTTTACTTATTTCATGGTCATGCTATGAGTGTTTCTTTCATTCTCTCTGTCTCTCTCATTGGATTTCGTCCACATCCTGTAATCTGTAAGACTTTGTTTGGGTGTGCATGTTTTTAGAGCTGTTTACTCACAGTCTTTTTCTATGCTGACTGATTGGATCCTAACTGCACTGTGGCCGTCAAGGTGTCGAAGTCAGAAGAGGACAGAGGGATGCATATGTGTGTGTTTGTGATTGCCTTTTATATTGGGCTGCAGTGAAGTGCTAGTGATGATCTAAACTGCAATAGCTTGCTCAGTGTTCTGTGTGTGTAATGGTTGCCAGTGCAGGTCGGCTGGGTTAATAGGGATGCTGTCATACATAACAGTACTGGACAGTGAGCAGCAAAGAAATGACAAACGCAGAGAGCAAATTAGAGTCCTTGCTGTCCCCTCTAGTTTGCTACACACACACCTGACAGTGCAAGGTCAATGTCTTTTATTACGTACAGGCTGGCCGCAGAGCAATGTGATGCTCCAGCGAGAGCACACACACACTTAGCAAATAACAGCTTAGTGTGCGGATTTGGATTAGCAGCTAGTGGCCAACATATTCATCACGTACACAAATCTAATTATGAGAGTAATTGCCTACAAGAGACTTTATTGGTCTCTTATAATGAGTCTATTGTCTGTCGTTGCAGGGAATCACAAAGCTCTCTATTGATCAGTCATGAATAGCTCATGTAACCATTAATATGGATATTTTCCAGGGCTCTGAATGACTGTCGACCATGGTACAAAGCAGAAACGAGAGCCTCTTAACTCTTTGCATGACTTGTCTTTCTCCCTTTCTCTCTCACTGGCTTATTTAATTACAGGCGTTTAATTGGAGAGGTCGACTCGGTGCCGTCCGTAATTATGGCTCAGGCTTTGTCGCATCAGGCCCCTTCAGCTCATATTCTCAATGCCGTAATTCAGTTAGACCCTTCACTTAGAGCACGGAAGCCTCTCAGCGCCGTCACGGCACACTACACTCCGCTTTCAGAAATGCACAATTGTAATTGTAATTTTTTTAGTTCTTTAAAATTATTGCATATGTCCTTTGAGAAGAGATGTGTGCAGGTGGAAATAAATGTGCAGCTCAACTGTGTTTTAAAACACTGTACATTTGAATATCCACGATGTATTCTGTAACTTCTTTTTCGTCTTAAAGTGACAGGGGTATTTTAAAGAATGTTTGTCAATGAGGTCCAAAACAACCATGCTGGACCCTTTATTTGACTTTTATTGTATGGATTTATTGGTGTAGCTAATATAGTCATAATGCTTTTTGAGGGCATACCCGATTCTTCAACACTTGAAAGATAGAAGTCTTGGCTCATGGTGATGCCCTTAAACATTTTATATAAATTCACGTGTAAAAATTCCAAAAACACAAATTTGTGATTACAGCAAAAATACTGTGGAGGTGTTTTGACATTTAGGCCTACCATGGTAAAACATTATTACAATATTTGTTTGCATTTGCATGCTACTTGCTTGTGATATTCCTCGATTGTTAGTCACTTCAGATAAAAGCATCTTATGAATGAATATATGTCCAAGTAGTTTAAAACATGCCAAAAAAATAATAATAAAACACATGGTAATATCATGGTATAAGTGCAACTAGTAAACATCGCCCTTAAAATGTTAACGTAGTGTCATTGCGATGACAGCTTTTGGATTGAGATACACCAGGATGGTTTCATTCTGTTGACTAATGCCAGTGACGGAGTTGGTTTGTCACACGTTGGCCTGCTTTAAAAGATGAAGAGGAGGTGGTACAACAGAAGGGGAGTGTGTTTGTTGGAACAAGAATGTAATCTTGCAAGTACTGTGTGTTCCCAAGACAGCATGTTCATATGAATGCCATTTTAGGAAGACATTTTGTGTAATATGAGTGCTTTGTATCATTGTAATGGTTATTATTAAATGTAATCTTATATTCAGTGTTGGGAAAGTAGGTCAGAGAACTTCATAGGATGAAAGAACTTCATAGCATAGCTACTTTGTAGCATGAAACTCAGCCCACACACACACGCAGCTCTTCCCACCACATGCGAACACTCATTTTTTAACATCAAGTTAAAAGTTTGGGGATGTTAATGCTTTATGAGGAAAAAAGCCTGGGGTCAAATAAAGAAAAAAATATATTTTCATAGAAATTGGGGAGTCAATGTTTGCCCCATGCTATATGATTCCCTAGTGCCCCCTAGTGCTGCCATCTGGGATCATGCTGAGCTGGTAAAAAAATGAAGTGTGTTGCTGACCGAAGCAATAATTAAACCCAGCTAGTGAAGATCAGAAATATTTCTGCAATTTCAGGAGCAATGAAATGTCTTTTTTTCACATAACTTTTATACAATTATTTTATTATTATTATTATTATTATTAAAATAAAATTTGATTTTTTTTTTCATGGGATTTGAAATGAGGCTGAAAAGGCCTTGAAGAAAAATATTGAAAATTCTCTAAGAATTTTTTTTTTCTGTAATTGTTTATAATATCTGGTATAATCTTTAATGTACTAATGTACTTTTACATACACACACACACACACACACACACACACACACGCACACACACACACACACACACACACATATATATATATATATATATATATATATAATGTCAGTGTATTTAATTAAAGATCAGATATTATAACCTTTAATACTACATTTTTTAAAATGTTTTGGGGAAAGAAAAGTTTAAAGAAAATGAAAAATTTTTTTTAAAAAAAAGTTGTATTGACTGGAATTCTGGATTTTAAAAAAGACCATGATGTCATGATAGATTGATAGATAGAGTTCCGGATTTTCATTGTTTGATTTGTCACTTAACTGTTGCCGCTGACCCATATCTATGTTCTTTTTTTATGTGTTACAGATATGGAGACATGGTTCCTAAGACCATCATGGGAAAGATCTTTGGCTCTGTTTGTTCTTTGAGTGGCGTGTTGGTGATCGCTCTTCCCGTTCCCGTCATTGTGTCCAATTTCAGTCGGATCTACCATCAGAGTCAGCGTGCAGAGAAGCGTCGTGCTCAAAAGGTACCCTAGACGGGCCACCCACGACCCCAGCGTGGGTCCACGGCCTCTGATCTCACAGAGTTATAGGGAACTGGGCTCAAAAGTAGATGTTCTCTTGAAATACAATCCGGTCTGGCTGTGGCAAAGAGACCCTGACAGAACCGTGTACACACAAACACAGAAAAATGACACTGGGATAGTGTTTAATACAACATGGCACAATGTGCTTGTGACCCAGATGTCTGCACGCTGAGTGGTGTGTGTGTCTCTGTGGTTTGTTAACTGCAGGTATCTGTGGAACCATCATTTCTAATGCATGCCCAGATCACATCCCATACTTCAGCACAGCACAGCAGACAAAAACACAAACACACAGAAACAAGACAGGCAGAGAAACTTTGACAATGGCAGATATAAAAAAAGGATGAGAAAGAGTCTAAATAGAAATAAAAAGGAAACGGCCACATACACACTGCACAGTTTTGGTTGTATTTAAAGAGAAAGAAAAAAGGACATTAGTTGAAAATGTACTCACTATCAGGCCATCCAAGATGTAGATTAATTAGTTTTCTTAATAAGAACGGATTTGGAGAAATTGAGAATTACATCTCACTTGCTCACCAATGGATCCTCTGCAGTGGATGGGTGCCGTCAGAATGAGAGTCCAAACAGCTGATAAAAACATCACAATAATCCACAAGTAATCCACAAGGCTCCAGTCCATCAATGAACATCTTGTGAAGTGAAAAGCTGTGTGTTTGTAGGAAACAAATCCATCATTGAGGCATTTTTACATCAAACCGTTGCTTCTGGCAAAAATACCAATTCATAATCCATAACAACACTTTGCATCTTGAAAAAGTCCATCTGCTGCCATCAAAATCCACTGGTATATTTGTTTAAACCAATTTTGGACAGTTTTCACTTGATCAACAAGACTTGATCTGTGCATATTTATCTCCTGGGTTACTGAGTGAACTATTCCTTTAAAGGCAAATGTCCTCAATTTTTTTTATGCCATGGACCAGCGAACAAGTAAATAAGTTTAATTGGGTTTGCTCTTATTTGGACTTTGATGTTTGAATAGGCAGCAAGTGGTATGCCACTCAGCTCCAATCAGTGATGATGGAATTTGCATATCCTGATGCTTAGCTTCAGGATTATTTAAAAGAAATGATTCAATTAACTCCGAGACCTCAATTAATCTGATTACTTTCGCAATTAAATTGAAATGTAAGTTTTACAGCCCATCTGCACAGTGACTGCCATAATCAGTGAAGCTGTCCACATGCACACACTGCATTTATAGTCGATGCATTAGCCTGCGGTTTAGACATCTGAATTCATTACGGCAGGAGTGTTGTGATCTGTCATTACATCTGTCATGAGTATTCCTGTCATAAATCATCATTTCATGTCTGTAAGCAAAATGGTGATTGACGTAGTTGTTTAAACCTTTTCTTGAGAGCGAAGGTTAGCAACATCAGTCAGTGTTTCCTGAACCACATTCAACTGTTTATGCTCTTAAGTCGTTTAAACCAGTTTTGTTCATACTATGCAATTATTTGGTCATCATCAAACTTAAATGATAGAACTGTGTGTGTACAGAATTAGATTAAGCACTAATAAGGGGAGACACGACTGTATATAGCTGCAGTGTGTACGTGGCCAATGAGACCAGGCACAGGAAGAACAGATGCTGTGTTCTGTAACCAGTTCTCCTTTGGGAGTGATCAAAAAAACGCAGACGTGGTGACATCACATCATATCTCATTAGATGAGTGTCTTCTCTTAATTTAGCTGTTTGACTCCAGCCACCCCATGGGAGACAAAAACAGTATAACAGTATATCCCACTCCTCCTCTGCACACACACACACACACACACACACAGAGAGAGAGATAAACAGTACAACCAGTCCACCCAAGAACAACAGTCTGTTTTTTAGATTAACTAGGGACTGAGAACGAGAGTAGGAGAGGGAGAAGTGAGAAAGGCCGTTAGGATTGTAAAAATACCCAAATTTCAGTTATTGATACTAGTACTACTGAAATTTAACAATACCATTTATCTGGAGATGTAAAGAGAAAAGCCTATGATGTTTTTAGTTTTCTTTTTTTTTTTTTGAAGAAGAAGAAGAAGAAACCTCTTTTTCTTATCAAGTCTTCATTTATTTGATCAAAATACCATAAAAACAATAATATTGTGAAATATTATTACAATTGAAAATAGCTGTTTTTCTATTTGTATACATTTTAACATTGAATTGAATCCAAATCTGTATTTTCAGCATCCATTACTCCTGTCTTCAGTGTCACATGATCCTTCGGATACCAATCTAATTCTGATTTGGTGCTCAAGAAACATTTCTTATTATCAGTTTTGAAAACTTAAGATTTTTGTGGAAACAGTGATATTTTTTTTTTTTTTTTAGGATTCTTTGATAAATAGAATGTTCGAAAGAATAAGCTATTATTGGAAGTATAAATCTTTTGTGACATTATAAATAAATTTTCTGTTATTTATGGTCAGTTTAATGCATCCTTGCTGAATAAAAACTATTTCATTTTTTTTGTTTGTTTTGTTTTTGTTTTAATTTGTTTTTATATTATTATTATTATTATTTGTTTTTTTTACATTTTTATATTTAGGATATGGTATCAAACTTTTATTATGCAATATATATATATATATACTTTTGATGTCCCTCAAGGGAAAAATGATACATTACCATTCTTCATGTTGGACATGAGCATGCAACCTCCAGTCAATCATTGATCACATTTACACACATATTGACCATGAGACATGAGCATGCAGATCTCCGGTCACACCACGATTACACACATTGACCACAGGAAGAGGAAGTAGTAGGCTAAACACCCGTGTGTTTGTCCACCTGAACAGAAAACCAGGCTTGCTAGAATTCGTGCGACGAAGAGCGGTGGCGCTAATGCTTATTTGCAGTACAAACGCAATGGGATGCTGGCAGACGCGGAGGAGGAGGTAACCGTGGAAACCAAATCGCTGGGGTCTCTCTTAATGGAAATTGACATGATGGGCTGGTGCATGTGGACCCCTCTTTCCCTCGGGTCTTTCGCCTCTCTGCCAGGGGGCAGAGGTCCAACAGGGCTGCTGTCCCCATTCAATGCTTCATGGTGTTCCTCTAATTCTCTCTCTCTCTGTCTTCCACTCTTTCTTACGCCTAGACCAGGTGCGCCGGCACCTCTTACTGGTGGCTGGTCATGAGACAATAAATGTGTGACCTCTTGTCCAATGGCAATGTGCATGCGGCTTGGCCTTGCGGGGGCCACGGCCATCCGCTCCAGTACCAACGGGGCCCCCGTTTTTTACTGCAACCCTTTTCCCCATCTCTCAACTACTTGCATTTGGGTTTTGTCTCTTTATTACGTTTTGTATCTTGTCTACTTGTTGTATTAACTGCGTTTTTCAACAGCTACTACTCTTTTGCTCCATACATTATTTAACATGCATTTTTGAATGATTTTCTCACTGCTGTCCGGACTGGCCTGTGCTCCCTCTCTATTTCTCTGTCTTCATGACATCATCAGAACACATTACGCGGAGGAATGCAACTGTCTGAGCTGCATGTCATTGATTGGCCAACGTCTAAATGGGAGGCGGGGTTTAATGTGAGGCAGAGACCACGGGCTTGTTGATCAAGTGCCTGTTGACCATACACGGACTCTTGATAAGCAATGCCTTAGTTCGGGGGTGTCCCATACTGCTTCTGGAGGGCCAATAACCTGTAAAATTGAGCTCCAATCCAACACACTTGAACTGGCTAATGAAGGGCTGCATACGAAATCGCATACTTCCCTACCATAGAATAGGCAAAAACAGAATGTAAAAAGAGTTTGAATTCCAAAGATGTCCAAATTCTCAATATCCATAAAACAGTAGGAAAAAAGTTCTGGGTTGAGGGTGTTTTCCTCCCATTTTTACTTTTCTTTCGATCCTCTCAGAGCAGGGCCCTTGGAATTTTCCTCACCTCCCTTCCTGTTGTGGAACATCTGTTCATTAACTGGCATTCTCAACTCTGGCCCTCAAGGTCCACTTTCCTGCAGTTTAGCTCCAACCCATATCAAACATATCTGAATTACTTTAGGATTACTAGAAAGTTACAGGCAGGTGAGTTTGATAAAGGTTGGTGTTAAACTCTGCTGGAAAGTGGACCTTAAAGGCCAGAGTTGAGAGCTCCTGATGTAGAACATACTTTTTTTTAATGCAAAGTAATTGCTTGTTCAAAAAAAAAAAAAAAAAAAAACCTACTCAGAGACTATTTGATTTTGGAGCTAGCCTAGGTCTTCAAAGATTACTAGAACCTTCCAGGCAAATGTGTTGGTGCTAAACTTTGCAGGACATTGGCCCTTTAGAAGCAGGATTGTGCACCCTTGCCCTAGTCGTCTGGTCAATGCGCCATGCTGATTCATTAAGGCTCTATTGAATTTGGATACAGTGGCCATCATGGTTCAAATACAGAAGACGCTTAACATTTCCATATACCTTTCCAATAATTCACAAGTTCACACTTACATATAATAAACGGAGTAAAGGTTATACTATTTAGTGTGCTGTCCAAGGGGAGGGCTCTGAGCTCGGAATTTGGCCCAAACACAGAGTACTCCCCCCATCCCAGGTTGGGATGCGAATAGTTAGAAGTGATGAGATGAGGTGGTGGAGTGATGCTAGAAAACAATCAATGAACAGAGGCAAGTCAGATGTGTATATATACCACTAATCTTGTTAATTAGGTTAATTATCGAACATGCTCCTCCATAATTTTTTTAATATAACATTATTTAATATATCCTGAATCTGAATATAAATTCAGTAGATATTGACACACACGGAATACTCTTGTTTCTGCTGTCCACTGTCTTTGAACCAAGAGCCATCTGTCAACGCTGCGATCTTGAGAGAACAGGACGTGGCTGTAACCTAGAGCCTACTGTTGTCACAATGAACTTGCTGGATCATTGTGAGAATTCGGGCCTTGCTGTCTTGTCTTTTCTTTCAGTTTCTCTCTGTGCTGATAGGTTGATAAGCAGTGTTTTCTGTTTCCTCATCAAGGCTTCAAAAGAGGCTGGCCAATCTTTGGTATGTAAGATCAACCCCACTTTTGAGACCCAGCACCACCATCTCCTGCACTGCTTGGAGAAAACCACGGTAAGAACCTCAGGAGAAAATTTCACACACAACTGGAAGCTGTTCTCAATAATAGCTTTTGCATTATTTGATCTTCTCCTATACCGGTGTTTTTTCTTAAAGGTCCCGTTTTACGCGCTTTTTTGAAGTTTTGATTGTGTTTACAATGTGCAATATAACATGTGTTCATGTTTCGCGTGTAAAAAAACACAGTATTTTTCACACAGTTCACCTATCTGTATACTGCTGTTTTCACTGTCACAAAAACGGGCTGATGACTTCCTTGGTCTATGAAGCCTCTCCTTCAGAAATACGTAACGAGTTCTGATTGGGCCAGCGGTTCCTGTGCTGTGAATCGACAGCAGCTGAGAGCAGGCTGCCCTCCTGGTAACGTGATTGGGCTAGAACGCACGTGCTGGAGATGTATTTATAGTTACAGGAGCGTTTTTACTGACGAGATGCGCATAAAAACCGCATTTGTTTTTTTGCACAGCCCTAACATCTAGTTAACAAAGCTAAACAGCGTTGCCCTTTGTGTAATAAGTTACAGAAACTGTTAAACGCACCAACTTAAATAATAAAATACACTTACCAGTTGTGGTCCATAAACAACGCCTTCTCCAGACAAAGAGGGAACTGCTCCATCTTTCAAGAATAATGTTTGTGCAAATCCAGCATTAAACTGATTGAGATTGAGAAAGTTGTCCTCAGCAAGCTGTCCTCAGCAAAAATGAGCTGCACATAGTTTTACATGTGCATTATAATTTTCGGGAACCGAGTTAAACATAAATAACCATTAATCTCAAAGTACAGCGTTCCTGGGAAGCCCAAACAAAGATGATTGGACTCAGAGATAAAAAAAAAAACAGCGTTTCAACAACATGGCGACAAAAACAAACAGCTCTTCCTTCTTCTCCGTCGGAGCGCAACAAGGCCACGCCCCCTGTTTGTGAATTCGTGTGGGCGGAGGTTAGTCAAAAAACTGTTTTAGTGACGTCATTACTACAGGAACTAGAGGGCTGTAGTCCAAACGGGTCGTTTTTTGTAGGCAAATTTTGTTAAATCAAATATCTCGCTTGGCATTGAACTTTGAGCTTTAGAATTTTACAGATATTATTTATACTCTAACAGCAACATTACACACTAACTAAAGTTTAATACATGGAATCACGAAGAAGGGGACCTTTAAGTAACTTCAAAAGCTACCTGAAGTAGGTTCAGCTACTGGTCAATTGTCAATATTGGCTTTGTTTAAGTTGAAAATTGTGTTAGCATATGGTGCAAAAAGGCCATGTTTTCTAAAAATAGCTTTGTGTGAAGAACAGCCTGAGTCTTTATTATCTGCAAAACCTGGCAAGATGTGATCGCTTATGACTGACATTAAACATTGTTTTTTTGTGTGCCATATTTGAATTAAACTCTGTTTAAAAACTCTGGCAGGGGTACAGAAGAGGGTGAAAGTGGACAATTTTTTTTTTTTTTGTCTGTACTCTTTAACATTAACCAGTGCCAGTCTTATTCTGCACCTGTGCTTGTGGGTTGGTCAAAAATAAGTGCAGTTTTCTCTCAAGAGAAATCATTAGTCAGACTCTGGCATGAAAATTGAAAATGACAGCAACTGTTGTCCCCTGACTGTGACCCGCTCTGGCTTTCCGAGGGCAATAGACTCGAGACAATTCCAGTCCTGCTGGGTGCCGGACTGCCTGAGAAACAGCCAAAGCTACAGTCAATCTGGATTTAAGGACTCCACTGTTGATACTCTACATACACACACACACTATATTATTAATTTCATTGTTCTAATATAGATTAAGCATATTATGTTTTATTATTACCACATAAACGTCTCATGTTTATGCAATTTGAAACTTTACAACTTTGTATTATTTGTACAATTTAATAATCAGTAAGCACATTAATATAAAAATCAAATGCAGAAATCAGTCCTTAAAGTGATAAATAATTCCCATCTCTTTCTCTCTCTCAGAATCATGAGTTTGTGGATGAGCAAACTTATGAGACAAACTGTATGGAGGTTTCCCTAACGAAGCCATCCATGTCCCGTTCCTCCTCGATGTCCTCCTCTCCACATGGCCTGTCCTCCTGCTGCACGCGCAGAAACAAGCGCAAGAGCTTCAATGTCTCCAATTCCAACATGGTCGGCGGCCGCAGGGGCAGCATACAGGAGCTCAGCACCATCCAGATCAGAGAGAGACCAATGAGCAACAGGTGCTCTCACAACACTCATGCACACTTACACAGACATGAGGTGAAAGAATAGACTGATACTGGTTGCGGTCTGAATATATATAAGCCAGAGCTGTGTCTTATTTAGAAGTGTTTATAATAATGACTATGGTGAGTTTTTTTCCAGTGGAATTAGTAGAAGGGGTTTATGTAGTGCTTATAATCGAGAATGTATTTGTAGAATTAAGTGTATAGTAGTATGCAAAATGTCAGTGGTTCTCAATTCCAGTCCTGGCGACCCACCACCGCACTGCATTTACAAAAGTATTTAATGTCAAACTTCTCTAGTAAGTTTCATCTGTGTGTGAAGATGCTGCAGGTTGTGGCATAGTGCTGATCTGTGAATGAATGTTCCGAAGCAAAGTAGACTTCAGTGGATTTCTTATGCTCAGGGAGTAGGGAGCTGTGTAGGGACCCTGTCAATCGGAACACAGTTCATGCATGGAGCTCTCTTCTTACGAATCAGGTGTGTTAAATAAAAGAGACATGCAAAATATTCAGAGCGGTGGGTCGCCAGCACTTGAATTGAAAACCACTGCAATGTTTAGTACAAAGAATATATAATGCATAGTAGAGCTTAGATTTAGTATGCATATTGTGTAATGCATAATATGCAGAATGTAGTGCATTGTATTATTTAGTATGCAAATGTGAAATTAAGTATGCAGTCTGTAATTGAAATTGAAAGTATTTTGTGTACTTTCGTGTACAGTAAAAGTGTGTAGTGCATCTAGACTGCATATGTAGAATATAGTGGATAAGGCATACTATGCAGTATGATGCAGTTTGCCCATGTAAAATGCATAGTATGGAATATTTAGTGCATAGAATGTAAAATTATTTTGTAGTTAGTCTCTAAATATATGCGATACAGTGTGTAATGCATAGTGTTAGTGTGTAGTGCATAGTGTCTAGTATGCATGATGAACGCAAAGTATAGTGCATAGAATTTAGTGAACTACTATATGCAATACTATGTTACATAATCCAGAATGCATATACTGTATACAACAGTGTATTATGCATACTATACTATATGTAATACAGAGAATGTAGAATGCATATTAGAGCACAGTTTTATTGTGCTTTAGAATGCAGTGTATAGAAATAAGTATACGTAATATGTCAAATACAGTATGTAATGCAAAGTGTGTAGTACATTATAGAATGCAGTATATATGCAGAAGTCCTGTTTAGCACATATGATATAAAGTGTAGTTTATTTGATGTGGGTTCACTGTATATCTGGGTATTTTGGTTGTTCTCATAGTGATTCATGCTGCTGGAATCCTGTAAAGCTCCCCACTATGCCAGCATACTCTGGGAACGTTATCTTGATTCCCTCCAACAGCTGGCGGAATTTGCCCATCAACTGGATTATATTCTCACCCGCCCTTTCTCTCCCTCTTTCTTCCGATGCAGCCGCTCCAGTCTCAATGCCAAGTTTGAAGAGACTGTACCCCTGAATTCAGAAGAGCAGTCCTACATCACTGCCGCTGTCATCAGCATGCCCACCCCGCCCGTGACCACACCCGAGGGCGGAGACTCAGCCAGCTCGCATGACTTTTTGCAAAGCAACATTGTCAGGGTGTCGGCGTTATAGACCGTCTGCCGTGATCATTAGCCATTTTATTTAGCGAGTGGATGCTGGAGCAGAAAATGATCGATGGAGCCCCCTAGTGTAGTGGAGGAGGCACTGCAGCAGGATGGGCCATAGCAGGACCTTTTAATTTTTTATTTTTTAAATCAGCTCTTGCCCAGAGCTCTCCATCTCTGTGAGCTCCATCAGCTCTAACTCTAGGCCCATACATCATGTGACTCACGATGGGGTCCAATAAGCTTACACTCAACCCATAGAGGAAAACAATGTGTTTATTACAGCTTCTATAATTTTTCATTATTGTGAGTCTTTGAATCTTTTGTCTTCAGTTTGATGGGATCGGCAGAAAATTGGGACGAATAAGGAGTGTACCAGCAGGGGCGGGATTTTACAAGCTTTTACACAGCTGTACACACTTTTGATACTACAAAGTAAAGCTGGGCTCTACTAGGGTGTGCTGTCGGATGCTTTTGCGTGCGTGTGTGTGATTGAGATCGATCTCTTGCATGTTTTGCATAAGTCTTTGTCTTTTTTCAATTTGGCATGAGCAATAAGGATTGGCTCTTTCTGTCAGAATGCGTGCTTTTTATTTTTGCCTAGTTAAATAGTATTGATCTTTCCAACCCAATGAGTGTGTAAAAACAGCTGTTTTGAGAGATTAGCCTGTTGATACAGGTGATAAACAAAGAAAACCTTGTATCACACTCTCTCTGTCCCACCCATGTTGTGTTCATTCCTTGCCTGACCTGATGAGACGTTTGTTATACTTTTTTTATTTTAATTCTTTATTAATTAATTTTTTGTTGCAAAAAGCTACACGGAAAAGGAAACACCTTTTGTGTTTCAATATATGTGACTTTCTCAAACTGACAGTGGAGGCTTATGGACTTGAGCTCTAATACTAGCCATTCCATTTTATACTCCAAAGTTTGCAAGTTAACTGTGAAAAGAAAAATAACGTGCTTATTTATTATATTTGTTAAAATTATTGTGCATGTTGTCGTACATATGGTGAAACGGGCCAACTTGGACCAGAGCATAGAGCCCAGCCAGGACTTTTTTTCTTCCCTCCCTTTAAAGATGTACTTTTATCAGCAAACATTCTTAGGTCTGTCTATTATTACTGGATAATGGCATCAATCTGTGTGTGATAACACATTGAGAATCATCCAATCAGGTTCTTAGTACTGTTATGGGGATTATTATATCATTGTGATCAGCCAAACACGCTTAGTGTTGAATATAAAAACGCAAAAATCTCGCAAAGTCACATTCAGGTTTGTTTCACTCCAAAATCAAAAGTGAATAAATTATATTTTGCATAAAAATCGTTTTAAAAGTCATATAAAAAAAAACAAAAACATTTGAATGAAAAATAAGCACACTCCATGCAAAATTTTAGTTCTTTGTATTTGTATTGGTGATTTTCATAACTGTAATACAGTATTTTTTAAAAGCAAATGTATAATGCTTCATAATGATTGTAAAAATACTTCAGAAATTTCAATTATGCCATTTCAGTAATGAAAATTGTATTTTGGCATTTAAGAAATGACAGATTTTCAGATGTTGTGCTTAATTGTCCCTGAAAATAATGCACAAAATCGGTATAGAATTAATGTAAGCAAAATATAATTTATTATGATTTGGGGCAGAAATATGTCTGTGAGATTCATTCAAAATGTGTTATTATTAATGAAATAGTGTTAAAACATTTCTGTGCCTAAAAGATAAATTCTCTCTTCTCTGCCATTTAATGTCTGGAATTGGCAAGAAAATAGACTATAAAGAAGTTTTTTTTTTTTTTTTTTTTTATACCAATGTCAGTGCAATTTGTGGTGAGGAACTCTTAATGCACCTTGCTCAATACACACACACACACACACACACACCACTGCCCTCCTGCACAATGCCTGCACCCATTCTTGCTTTACCATGTGACTTATGCAACAAAATTCTTTTTGTAAAGATATGCTTTGTATTAAAAGGGTTACCGGGGGAATAGAATCTCACAAATGCATATTTTTAAAACTCAAATGGTGTTGATTATATATTATAAATGTATTTCAGTTGTAAAATACAAAAAAAGAAAAAAAGAAAAAGAAAAGATGAAATAGGAAACTATGAGAGAGTGTTGCTAGTGCACCTGTGCTGTAAATATGTTCTTCTGTGTAGTGAAATATATTAGAGTTTCTTCTTTTCTGCTAATTTCAGTGGACAGAAAATGTAATGTCTCACACTTTATTCTCTAAATCAACGACTGGAAAGCCTGGACCATCTGTTTAGGTTTGGAGATTTTTTTCTCTCTGTTTGGAGGACAGGATTGACCGGACTGATTGAGTGCATGTGCTCACAGACTCATAGAGAACGTGTGGGTTTCTTTTTCTATCAACCAGGGACTTTTAAAACAGACTTCCGGTTAGTTCTATATAATGTACATTTAAACGACTACCAGGTGACGATGGTCCTTTGGAATTGTTACAGCTTGTGTTTTGGACATTAAAATATATGAATTATTGAAAAACGCTGAAAAAAAAAATGCAAACCAGTTGTTTAGTCCGGTGCATTGTCTATGAATAAAAATAATTAATTCATTGTCCTATTAAAACACAGATAAAAAAAGACAATGGTGTTGTGATCATTTGACTAATCTTAGTTAATTATTGAATCATGTTTCCACCTTAAAAAAAAAAAATAATCTTTTATATCTCAAAATTACAACTTTAATTACAACTTTAATTGTAACAATTGCAAGAATGAAGTCACATTGTCCAATATAACGTTAAAACTTGATAAAGTTGCAGTTATGAGAAATATCCATTTGTGTTGTTATATTTCACAATGTGATTCCATCTTGCAATTGTGATTTAGCAACTATATGTTACAATGTATGTCACAGTTACCTTTATAATTATTTTTACTCAAAAAAAAAAAAACACTTTAGATGGAAACAGGCTTTCATATGGCTTCATAAAGACCTTGTGAAACCCATTTAGGTTGTGTCTGCTAGCTTCATTAGCATTTATATGCTAGTATACTGCTAAAAAGTCTGTCACTGTAAAATATTGAATGAGCATACAAAGTTTTCCTGCAATTGTGCAAACATTTTTGAGATATCATTCAGAATGAGTTACATAATAAGGATTTCCTAATAGTTAGGTTTAGGAGGTTGTTTAAAGACCTCACCACAAGTATAAACATTAACATCAAATCAGCAACGCTGTACTCTCTTCCATTTCCAGCTGAGCGTCATTTTCTTCATAGGCCTCTTTCCCATTTTGCGAATTTCACACATTTCTCAGGTGGCACATTTAAAGGGACCGATGTTAATAAAGCACTTAGCATGATTATGTTACACATGCACAGTATCTTCCATTATACAAGGGAATCGAGGGATGAGGAGGTCCGGAAGGCAAGGGATTGCACCAAATTGTCGAGCTCACTCAGAGCAAGCGAACCGCAGGGCCTGTGGTGAGCTCCCAGCAGGCGAGCGATAGTGCTACACATTAGCATATTTCCCATCATGCCGAGGGTAATTGAGACTTTGAAGTCAGTTGTAGGAAGAGACCATATCTGAGAGACGCAGAAGGAGGGGGACCTCGCCGCACACAGTGGGATATTATAGTTGGACTTCATACAAGCTGCAGCTGTCTGTTTGCGACCTCGCTATTTTCGCGGAGAGGTGAAAGGTTAATGGTTTTATTTCATCATTGACTCATTTTACTGTACTGTAAGCATGAGTGGGACTGGCTATATGATAGTACAGTCCATGTGAAAGGCTCTGTACATCTTTACAACAGCAAATGACACAAAGTCAACCGATCTCAGTTGGTGTTATGGATGAAAAGTATTATGTTTTGAACACACAACAGCTAACATGCTATAAGGCTAGCTTTACGCTCTCTGTCAGTCTCTCTCTCACACACAGGAGATGAATGGGGAGGGGGTTAGAAACAAGTGAGGAGTAATGTCTTTTGTAAGCTTGTATGATGGCAATCCTGCATGTGTCCTCCTTTCTGATTCATAAATCAGATCCTGCACTGGCAATGAACGGTGGGGAAAGAGGAAGCTTACAAAAGCATTTCTAGAGCTCCAGCTATGTTTGGATTAGCATGCTAACATACTAATCATAATATTTCTAGTAAACTGTGTGAGCGATGTTTTCTGTACGCTCTATTTGCAGACGTGCTAAATGCTACAGAAAAGTCTTAACTGGAAGCAAGATGATTCATTCAGTGGCTAATGCTATCTTGCTAATGCGATTTTATAGAATGTCTAAAATGGTTTGCCAAGATTAATTGCTCTTTCAAGTGCAACTCGGAAACTCATTATTATGTTAGTTATTATAATGTCACAAATTTAATTTGGCAACATGACAAGTAGTCTAAAAAAGAATTATATTGTGAGCAATAAACCCAGAAAACTACATTGAAATTCCGAATAATTTAAAATATAGTTTCCATCATGCATGATATCCATTTATTTTTGCTCACTGATATTACTGTCAGATCAAGGTTTCTGCAGTTTTGAGTTTCGCACATCTTTACTTGGTCCTTCACGTGCTCAAAACTCACAGTTACTATATTTATGACTTGTCTTGAAGGGTACATAACTTTTGTACACCAATAGGCCTACATAACACCTACTTTTCACGATCTAATCAATTTCTAATTAGAGGTATGTCCAGTTATGGAAGTATGAGTCACGAATGCTGTTCATAAGACATTTATATTTACAAAAAATCATAATGTGGTCTTGTGAAAGAAATTGAAATGTTGAAATGTATTGTAGCAATGATGCATTGTGTTTTGAAAAATTTGTATGAAGGGTACAGTGCATCATACTGTTCTATTCAAATATATCTTTTTCTGTGTGTTTACTTCCTCCCTCTCTCAAAAGCACTCTCCGTTGAGATGTTTTATTCATCGCTTTACATCTGTTAAAATTCATGAAGCAGGCAAGAGCTAAATCCCTTCGCTTTCCCTCTGCCAAGGATGTCTCCCATCAAGTCAAGAGCAGGGCCAAAAATTAAACCTGTGTTTCCACCCAGTGGCACTTAAGCGTGACACCTCTGGAATGCTCACAACTTAGAAACAGAGCGCTGTGCAGAAAATCAGCTTGATTCAGCGGAAGTAACTGCACGGTAAGAAAACCAGGCCCTGCTGCATGCCTCAGTTGTTGTAGCATTAATGTAATGTAGAATTATGGTTATTGCTAGGCGTGAAATTGGTGAGTTATCTGTCAGATACATGTTGAAAAATAACAAAGTGAAATATGCTGAACCTTGCAATGTTATGACAAAAGTCTGGCCATTCGTAAGAAATGTTAAAGGGACAATAAGTAACTTTTTAGGTATTTTATTATCTAAAATCAATATTTTTATTCATAAATATGCCCTCAATGGTGTACAAATACCTATGCCAATGTTTAAACTAATCCTCGTAAATGAAGAATTTATTATCTTTATATACATGGGACGGGTAGGTCGACGGAGGCTTCCATGTAGTTCCGCCATCTTGCAAAACTATAATAGCAGAGAGGGACAAAAAGTACTAAGCCAACGCGTTTCCACAACGCGTTTTCGGTCAGAGCCAGAAACGCAGGTGCAGATCAGTGAGAGGCGCTTGAAGCTGCACCGGCAAGTTTAAAGGCTGGATTGCATTCTTATTATGGACCATACATATGCCGCGCCACAGGAGAAGAAAACATCGTCGCCAAAACAGTCAAAAATAGAACGTAAAAGGAAACGTGACCGTAGATTACAGAAAACAAGAGTTAATGTCGGGGAAGCTTTTTCTAGGTGGAAAGAGCTAATGCTGGATAAAGATTTCAAAAGAGACGCTGAAGTGGCCTGTTTTCTTCTCGACAGGTAAGTCAGTGTTTGATGATGATATCTAACAATGCACATAATTCAGAAAATATAACGAATAAAGAAGACATAACTACTAATTACAATATTTCATGTTTTCCACAGTCAGTAATTCATACTGTAACATTCGTTTGTTAGTTGTCATGTTGCAGTTTGTTTGAAATAACACACCTGTTCACCTGAAGGAAAACTCGACGAAGTGCTATTAGACGACATCCTGTCAAAGCTTTTTGGTACATATCGCCTACCGTAGATGCAACGCGCATTTGAAAAAAGCGAGGCGCTGGAGAGCAAAATTAGTTTGAATGCAAAATACAATTTCACCACTAAATGGGAGTAATTCCTACTTACATTCCCTTTAAGCCTTTGAGTTAATAACATAACATAACATAACATAACATAACATAATCTACTATTTTTACTTTCTTAATGCACTTGTCGGCTCGTGATTCATTGGTGCACATTATTTCAAAGAAAAATAAGTATTTAAAAATTGGCTTTTATTAAATATGATTGTGTGTGTGTTTGTGTATGTGTGTGTGTGTGTCTTAATTAATGTGATGTAAATATTTTGTGACTTAATTGACAACATTGAAACTTTTTTATATTACAAAAAAATGTAGAATATACTGTGTAGTATTTAATTAATTAATTAATAATTAATTTAATTAAATTAAAAATTATATGTACTGTTCAATAGATCTATTTTTATTGACCAACCCTAAACTTGTTGATGTTCAAGACCTTCCATAATTCACAAAATTTCACAAAATGAAAAAATTATTTACTGAAACTGCTCAGGGTACACATTAGTTTAGCTAAAATGTGGCTGTGAACAAACACACACTGGCTTCCAGTAACATCTTCTCGATGTGTTTAATGCACTGTGATTCACATGCAAGAGGTTTCTCAAACTTTCAGCAGTGTTTAACCCTATTATAACGTAATTTATCTGCAGACTATTATTGCATAGAAAATTCATACTACTTTTGAGATCTAAAACATTTTTTAATGCACCAGTCCATTTGAATCTTATCATGGAGCTGTTAAATTAAGACATGAAAATCTGCAAAAGTATGAGCCAGGTGAGATTTTGTGTAAAAGCCAATGCAGACTGTTTGTGTTTTGTCTGTTATGTCACACTGTATGATATATATCTTAGGCAAAATTGCCATTAATGTCCATTTAAATGAATATGAATCTTCAAACAAACATTAAAATAGTACCACACAACTTTGTACTAGTAAAGGAGAGAAAAAAAATGTCGGAGTGTTTGAAGTCTGACATAGCTTGGTGAAAGAAGGAATTTGTGAATTCTTCTGAACAAATGTGAGGTAAATTGTGATCCTAACATGAAGAGAATCCCATAATGCAAACTGATTTTGGACTATGATAAAATAAATATTTTACAATTCTTGTCTAGCATGGCCAAAAAATGGCCAAAATCATAGTGTGCATCAACTAGGTCAGTATAAGTGGTGATGGGCCATTTCACTGAGAGGAAGAAAGATTTAAGCGGAAACAGTTCATTCCAGAAACCTCCCTCTGGAGAATTCAAGTCTATAGAGACAGAGGCAATGACTTTATTTAGGAAGAACGCAGTAAATCCTCTTCAACTTCCATGTGATGACCACAAAAAGCTGCTTTCTCCACAGGCATATAAAGTTTTCTCTAAAACGATTCACACCATTTAAATCATATTATCCAGGCACCCAGACTACTTCATATTCCACAAGGTCCATTTTCTGGTCCAGTTCACTGCTGCTGTCTGATCCATTCAGTGTCATTTTTAGTGTCTCCACAGTGTTGAAGTAGCCGATGGGTCACCATGAAGTCACTGCTAGGAAAGTTGCTCCATCTCAAACTGGGTGTGTCCATTAGCGGGCGTATTGGCCAAGGTCTCAGGCACTCGTGGATGTGGGTGGCTGGGCTTCAGGGCATCTTCTGAGGAGCTGTGCGTGTGGATTAAAGCATCCGGGGATGCTGGGTCAGGTGGTTTGTGGTCATAATAGAGAGCCCACAGGAGTGTCACAGTCAACGTCATGGCTAAAATCTGAGCCACGCCAATCGACACGCCCAAGAACCTCAGCACCTGCAGCTGTTTGGTGCCACGGATAAAACTGTAGATCTTGGGACCGCAACCCTGTCAAAACAAATGTATAGATATGCATTATTTTGTTAATTATTTGTTTACTATTTTATTAAAAAAAAAAAATATTACTGTTTAATTTATTTAATTTTATAGATAGATGAGAAAAAAATTCACACTTCCGCTTTAACAGGTTGTTTTCATGTAACTCTCCCCCACATTTCTGTGAGCGTAACTAATATGCGAGCAATGCAACACATTCATCCGCTTGTGTGCGTGCCTGTGTGTTTTGGGTATTTCCTATGCTGAATTGTGGAAGGGCAGGTAAACTATTTCCTGTTAGTGTGGAATTTATACTGTGGGGTAATTCCCCAGTCATCCATTCAGAAAGAGAGACAAAGACATAGAGACAGGAAGTGGTTGAGGATCAGTCTCCACACCCTCAGTCCTTCACTCCTAACCCTCCCCCTAGTGATCGATGTTCCCGTCTTATTCAACAAAGCTCTGCTTTCACTCTTCTGTTGTGGGATCTGTCTGAAAGGCTGAGCTCTGCTGGCTGCTTTCCACAAATACAATGTGTTTATAATGTTTACTATCTATCTATCTTTCTTTCTTTCTATCTAAAAACCTTCAAAGCTCTAATTTTCAAAACCTTTTTAAAGGCCTTGACTGAACTATAGTGTAGCAGACAAGTCACAGTCAGGACATTTGAAGAGCAGGGGGGTGGATGAGACACTGTGTTGCATTTGTCCTAGATAGTGTGTTTTGGTACTCAACACACAGGTGCGTCTCTGAGCTGTGAGACTGACTTAAATGGCACTGCTGGAGTCGCTCATAACACAGCTTGATTAAACACACACTCAGCAGGTCAGTGAATCTCTACACTTTCTGGCCTCAATTTTTCAACTGCAAAGTCATGTTTTAATTAGAGCTGTCAATCTATTCGAATTTTAATCAAATTAATTGCATGATATTCCCCACATATCAGTATTGGCTGAGAAAAGCCCCTAAATAACGATGACTTTTTTTGAGACATCATTGGACAACATGTAAGAGGACCTCTTATGTGAGTACATTAATGACTTTCTTAATTATTATGACCATAACATGTAATAATTGGATCATCTTGTGCACTTCAATATTTGATCATGTCGTCACAAGTAAAAGCATCTAACAAACTTATGTTGGACTGATCAAATCAGCTGAGATCAACTAAATAGGTAAAATTACGTAATGAGAGGTTTTGTAACCTTAATTACTGAAACTGCCAAAATCAAAATATAAAACTTCAAAATCATCTTCATCCATCTAAGAATAATAATGTAAAATTTGGGGGGGTTACAACATCAAAATAAGCTAACCTCCTGGTAAAGGTCACTGAGGTCATGGTAGTGGGCGTGGCGGGCACATCCTGGATACTGATTGGAGCAGCAGGAGTCAGGTGGCCACTCCATCTCTGTCATTTCCAGCCAGTCAGTGAAGTAGATCACTCCACAACACTTTAACTGTAAGGCAGGTATGAAAATGAGTAATTGACAGTGATGATGTTTTCGTAATATCTGCATACTGAATTGCGATCAACCTGAGTAAAGTGGAACAAAATAAATTTCTCATGGAACCAATGATACTCATAATATACAAAAGCTAGACAACTAAACTGGGAAGAAAGCTAGAGAAGGGAAGAAATGCAGTGAATAAATTATTTTGTCTATTTCAAGCTCAAATGTTTCACATTGACAGAATGGCTTGGCTCAGCATTTTCACATTCAGTGTCAACAGTAGAATTACTGAACACCATCAACTTGTCTCATAGCCCTGCTATCCTGCTGATGATTTTGACATCTCACCTCTGTTTGTAAAGAGTTCCAGGCATGTGTGAGCCACTGGTAGCGCTGTAGGCCGAAATGAGGAATACGAGACTTTAGACTTATCATATCAGACCTCTGTACCACAGGCTGAAGAGAGAAAGAGAGGAGGAGTTACCATTTCACAATTTAAAAAAGCCCTGAATTGGTCCCTTGTGATTTTGTAATCACATAAAATCAATTTCCTACACTTTCAGTATTTACGTTTTCTAAATAACAAAAACAATGGGATTTCCAGGCAATTGAAAGGACCATACACAGATCCACGCTTCTAATTTTAGGCTCTCTCATTACCAATTTATTGGCTAGTTATGAAATGCCCTATTCAAGTGTGTGCAAGTGTTGTTTATATACTAGGGTAAGGGTCCATATACAGTCCACATGAGACACTTCTGTTTTCACACCTCGGAAACCACCATAATGGCATATGATATGTACTCACAATGCCGAGGGCTAGATGTGTCATCTATGTTTTTTTCCAGCAAAACTTGCTAAAGCTCGTCAGTTTAAAGTCAACATGAAATTACAGTCATTAATGCATTTTGTTCTAATGTAATAAAGAAAAGAAAGTAATTGTCATGTATTTGTAATCTTTCAATAGAATATAATAACTTACTTAACCTCTGGAATTATTATTATTATTATTATTATTATTATTATTATTATTATTATTATTTTGGCTGATGTAAGGAAGACCAGTTTTTCAAAGACTCTCAAATACGGAGATTTTTCATATATAAAGACCCATACTTTAACTTAAACTGTAAAGACATGAAAATATATAATATATAATATGAAGTATATAAAGTTAATAAGTTAATAAGAAGGTCAACTTAATAGAAAGTAAATATTTTCCATATACATGTATATTTTCTAATAAGTTGACTTTCTTATTAACTTCTACATTGAGTTTTTTTTTTATACTTTTAGATTTAGAGTTATTTTTATTAAGTATTAAGCATACAATATTTTTTATTTATTTATTTATTTATTTTACTTACTTATTTATTTATTTATTTCATGTATTTTTTTGAAAACCCTGACCTATGCTCTACAAGTGGGGAGAAGATGTAGATTTTTAGACATTTGCCTTTGGGATGTCTACTTTTCCACAGTCTAATTAAATTCTGATTAATAATTCTTGTTCGTAATTTTTTCCTCAATAATATTCAGTTTCACTCCTAAAAATGCCACATTTCGGAAATAAGATGGAAAGAGAATGCCATTTCATGATGACTTTAAGCCAAGGAAAGTTGAAGTGGATGCACTGCTGATACAACCGCTAACATCAGACCAGGTGCAGCGGAGTAAACAAGTTCATTGCCCACCCACACACAGGGGATCACATTAGGCCACAATAAGACCATCACACCAAACAAAGGTTTTTAGGTTGGTGATAAGAGCATCATCAAGCAGAAGCTGTGTATGTCTGAGTGAGAGAAGCTAGATTAAAGCTAGGTGTGTGTGATATCTTCCCCTGGAGGTGTGCCTTATCTCTCGTATCCCTGGGCTAACAGAAGCAGATGCTACCTGCAATCCCTTTTCCCCTTTGCTGATCAAATCTCTTAGTCTGCACAGATCATGGACAGGTTTCTGTAAAGCCAGATGCTAATCTTGCTTCAAGAGCCATTTAGAGAATGTACATGTTTGACTCCGCCCTCCATCCACACATAATTAAACATAAACGCTCTGCTTATTAACTCCCCAAAAAGGAAATGTGCTAGAGCCGGGCTTTTGAAGTCATATTAGTTAAGATTAGATCGTAAGCATGCGGTTTAGAAATCGGATCCTCATTCCGTTGCTCCTGGGAATGGCCGTGTGGTGGCCATGTTGTTAACGTGAGAGAGAGGAGAGTGTAGGCATTCCTGTTTATTCATAGCAGCACACACCTCGTCATACGTCCACACTCCGCTGGCCAGCTCCACGCAGAATATCACCATCAGACTGCCAAAATACTGCAAACACACAGATGAAAACAGCTTGGTTAAAAATATCTTTTGAAACAATAAGGCAGGAGGAAAGGTGTTGATGATCAGATATAGAGAAAGGTGTGTGCACACACGTGCATGTGTTCATGAATGATGGGATCGGAGGTCTGGTTTGTCTCTCAGTTCGTCTCTCTGGAGTTTTTTGTTATTTTGACAGGCTGTGTTCAGAATAGCATACTAGGAATTCAATATTTTGCAGTATGCAGTAGTTATACTGTGCAAAATATAATAGAACATACTCATCTCATTATACAATCCACTAAACATGACCTTCCATGTATTATCACAATTACATAACTTTTCAAGTCAGATGAAACTGATGCTATTTATGTTCTTAATAATTTTTGTATTTATTAATTAACCGTGTGTGTGTGTATACATATACATACATACATATATATATATATATATATATATATATATATATATATATATATATATATATATATATACACACACACACACACCCACACACACACACGGTTAATTAATAAATACAAAAATTACAAAAATATTTTGGACAGTATAACTACTGCATATATATATATATACACACACACACACACACACATTTTCATATTTACGTAATATAATATACGCATTTCAAATATAGTAGATTAGATATAATCGTATAATAATATATTTAACATAAATTTTTTTTTATATTTTCAAATATTCCATAATTTATTTAAAACCAATAAAAATGAACTATTTAGAGTTTATTCATTTTAAAATATTACAATTTTGCCAAACATAATGACAAAAATGAAGCATACTACTATCTGAATAGTTTATTTTGTGCTTAATTTTTCCCATGCTATTTTAAAAAATATCTAGTATTCAGTATGGATGCACAGAATGAATGGAACAACAGAGAATCAAAACTCCAAAAGAGTTTTTTTTTTTTTTGCATCTACAGATGCACAGATTTTGTCTTTAGGGCCCTGTGAACTAACACATCCATCTTATCTCCTCCCTTCCTGAAGACAAACACGCTCTGTCTTTCTCAAAATCTCCTTAACATACATGGTTCCCCTTCGTTGAACACGCTTTGAGAGAGATTATCAAGATGAATGACAGTGTTAGGAGCTGCATTCAGAGCAGACCCCCATCTGACAGCATGTTTATTTGGGAGACTAAATATTTGTGGCTGTTCTGCTGCTGTATTAGTATTTCAGTCCATTTCGCCAGTCAGACGCCTGCCACAAAAAATGACAAGCTTTTCTCTTCACACTCTTCCCTGCTAATATCTGCTGTTCAAATATGTCACAATGTGAACTTGTAACCCCTGGAAGTTCCCAACAAGCTGGCTCATCTGCAAAATATTTTTCTCGGGGTAAGAGAGGTTACATTCTCTCTGCGAACTCGTGGTTTATTGATTTGTTGAGAGTTTTACTCTTCCTCTTTCACACTCGCACATTTTTTTGGATAATGTTACAGAAAACAGGACACGTCGAAATGGATGGATTTCCTTTTCACCGGAACAATTTACACCCCCTTTATCACTTAGTCATGCAAACAGAACTGAAATACATTTAGAGACAGTTATTAAGTCATATCAGACTTGTTTTGACAGATGGCTACTGTTAATGTCATTAAACTGCTGCTTTGGGGCTTACTTACAGTTAGAGATTTGAACAGACTGTGCTGTGGACATGATACCTTGAGTTAGGTGATTTATTGAGGAGAGATGTGCTATTAATGTTTCAAGTGATTAGGGATGCACAATATATTGATACCTTATTGATTATTGACTGACATTACATTTTAGATAGGCTTTTTATATTGATTAATACCATACTGATTTTGGGTTAATGTGGATATAGCCTAATATTGAAGGTGTTTTTTTTTTTTTGTATCGTCATTTAATATGAACGTCTCTCTGTTCTCATGATCTCCTGATTACCCTCTCCTTTTCTTTGCTTTGACAGGATAAAGAGTGTGTGCGTGTGTGTGTGTGCTTGGCCAGGTCGCAGCACTCGATAAGAGCGCGGCTGGTGAATAGAGCGACCACGTAACCCAAGCGCCTCTCCTCTCTTCATGTCTTCCCGCTCTCCTCCTGGATTGCTTTACCTATTGTATCTCAGCCAGATAAAATTTAGTTTGTTGCCGAGCCTCTGGGTAACACAAGCCCACTGGGGCAGAGAGGAGAGGAGAAAGGCTCCTGAGGAGATGAATGGAGACCCAAAGAGAGGAGGAGGACGAGGAGGGAGAGAGATGGGTCAAGGAGTCCCACAAAACAGACCCCCAGTCTGGGTCGGCAGACGGGAACCCCACCCTCCCGCCCGTTACACACCTGGGACAGCGAGCCATAAAACAGCCCTCTAGCTGTTCTCTCCTCCCCCTCCATGCTGGGATTTCTTCAGTTCATCATCAGATTTGCTCGACTTCTAAATGTTGCACAGCATTTAAAAGTGTGACTGCACAGAAAACAGGATTATCCTTGCTCTTTTGAAATAAAACAGTCCAACATGTTTACAGAAGCTGGGAAATGGTGGCTGACAAGTAATATGGGCATGAACCTTTCTTATTTACCATCAGGATTTATGGTAAAAAATTACAGTGGGGTTGGAAAATGATTTGTGTGTGTGTCTGTGTGTGTGTGTGTGTTTCTTAATTAAAGCTATTTTCATTACATATTATATTATTAAAATTAGTTTTAATCAATTAATTGTAATAAAAGTATCGTTAGAATATTTGTAAATAATTGAAAAAGTTAATTAAAAAATTGCACAAGCAATAAAAGATTGTTAAATCGTTTTTATAAAATGCAATATTTTATACACACATATTTTATAATTTTTAAATGTATTAATGATAATAATGTATTAATATTACATTTATATTTGTATGAATTTTTTCATTTTTATTATAAATGTGACTTTCATTACAGGGAAAAGCGCAGTCTGGACACTTTGTTAAATATCTTCCTTTTCTGATCCATGTCAGATGGGTTTGTAACCCCATACGAGTGAGTAAATGATGACAGATTTTTATTTTTTGGGTGGACTGTTGTTTTAAAGTAGAAAAACAGCCTGTTTAATTCTAAGGGTCAGATAGAGGGTGGGTTTTCCTTCCTCCCTAAATCATTTATATCATCTGTGCTAACAGCCTGTCAAGATCTTGTAATTTCAGAAGTCATAATGTCACCAACATATCCGTCTAAACACACAAAAATCTCTCACAATTGATATAACTATGTGCCCTCTATTTGGCCCTCCTAGACAGTCCATCATGTTGAGTGATGTGCAGTGCTCATATATTACTGCAGTCTAACTCTTTGTCTCTAGACACACGGTGCACCATGACATCTCATATAAGGATAATAATATGATCTTCTAGTATACTAGTGTAGTTATGAGGTGAGACCATGTGGCCATATATACATGGTACTAGCTTTAAACACAGATGTCTGCAGAACAGATTCAAAACTACATTTAACTACAATATTTGGTGGGAAATAACGTAGGGCAGGACTTACTGTAAGTAAATCCTTCAGGATTTGATTAGAACATGGATGTTATGCTGTGAAATCATTGGTTAACATGAAAAAGTTTTATATTTTATCAAATAAAAATTATAAATAATATTGGTAGCACTTTATTTTACAGTCCTGTTCCTCATGTACATACTATGTACTTATTATAGTAATTACAACAACTATGTAATAACTAGGTACTAACCCTGAACCTACCCCTAAATCTAACCCTACCCCATGTAGTTACCTTGTGTTACCAGAACTTTCTTAGATAAATACACTGTAAGTACACTGTAAGTACATGTTAGTACACGTACTGTAAAATAAAGTGCAACCATAATATTAATAATTATTTAAATTCATGTGAATTTTACATTTTAGTCAGTGCAATATGCAGTGTGCAGCTTGGGCATTCGTGTTTGCATGTATAAAGAAACCATGAATCTGATTGGAGGGTGGTTGGGGTCAACCAAACTTAAAATATTCTCGGTACACAAAACCACACATCTTCCAAACCACACAATGGTCCTGCTGTTCTTGCTTTTTCTTTTGTTTGGTTTTCCTCTCTTCCCAGTTCTACTTACCCAAGACAGTAGGAGCAGATTGCACTTGAGCGTGCCACAGTAGCCCACCATAGCCACGATGATTAGAAAACAGCACACGGTGATGACGACAGGATGGACGACGGGGGAGTATGTGAGAACGGCTGCCTCCTCCAGTCTGAGAGAGAGAGAGAGGGAGAGAGAGAGAGAGAGAGAGAGAGGGGGAGAGAGAGAGAGAGGACGAGTCATTTCTTGGCAGGCCTTTTGTTTATTTATCCATCCATCCTGTCTCTTCCTCCTCTCATAGGGCAGCATATTTGAGTAATACACCAGTTGCAAATAAACTGTGATTATACTCTATAGGAATGCAAGCTCTCTCTCTTCCTGTTTCTTGCTGTCTCTAGTTCTGTTTGGCTTTCTTTTGCTTCAGCTCTCTTAAGATTCAACACTGTTTTCAGTATGGGAGGACATGGGTAAGCTACAGTTTAAAGGAATATTTTGGGTTCAGTACACATGCTCAATCCAACTTTTGTGGCATAATCTTCCACACCACAATTGCAATGTTTACAGTGAGACACTTACAGTGGAACTAAGGCCTATCTGTAAGCATTAAAATACTCACAGTTTCAATAGCCACAACATGTGAATAATATGCATGTAAACATGATTTTACTGTGGAAAAAATATCCACTTGCCATGACAATGCAACACTATGATCCCTGAAGTGACTATCAAATATTATAAACAGGTTTACTTTAAGTTAACTGAACGTAGATCAATAGAAGCTGCATATCTCGTGTTTCTTGACTTGTTTCAAAACCTCCAAAAATGGGCCCCATTTACTTCCATTGTAGGTTATATCACCTCTTTTTCATTTTAATTGAAAAAATATATACAATCAATTAATCATTATTAGTTACAATAAATAATTGCTTTCGATTGAGCATAACCTATACTAGTTCATATTGTTTCATTCTGCAGAGAGGAAATATTTTGTATTTTTCTTAATTTGTCATACAATTTACAATTTATAAAATATTTCTTTTTTTTATTGAATTAATCAAAAGGTTTTTTTATCTTAACAATTGTAAAATTTATATTATTTTGAAACCTTTTAAAATATTTTTTTTGAATGCATTTTTCTTATTTAATGGGATTTTTATGATGGAAATTATAATGAAAAATTAATGTATGAAAAAAAATTTTTGCATGCATTTTTCTTATTTAAGGGGATTCTTATAATAGAAATTATAATGAAAAAGTCATGTATGAAAAATATTTTTTTGCATGTATTTTTGTTATTTAATGGGATGTATGAAATGTATGAAAATGCATGTATGAAAAATGCATGTACAACATGTTAATAATATAAAATAAAATGCATTAATATTACAATTATATATGTTATTATATATAACAAAACAATGTTAGAATTGCTGTCAAGCTTAAATTATACTGAATATTTTTTAAGCTAAATATCTAATTGAGGATCACACACATCAGTATAAATTTGAAATATTCTAGTTGATATAATGTTTCATTCTGCAGAGATGAAGGATGGCTGATTCAGCACATTACTGCAGTGCAACCTGTGTACAATCAGGTTTAACACAATTTTCTCTCTGCTGATTCCTATTCATGTAAGCCATAGAGACCACAATAACAACTCTGAATTACAATACACACCTTGGTGATAAATTGCTTTTTGTCAACACTAATTAGATATCACTCGCCTCCAGGCTAATATTGTTACTTTTGGGATTTTTCCTCCAGTTTTGCTGTGTTTTCCTTTAATGCTTGAGAGGATTTGGAAAGACACAATTACAAAACATACACAAATGAATGGACCTCAACCCAGGCCCTGTCTCAGCTGGCGACTTAATGCATTTATCTGATTTCTTCTACAGAACTGCAAACCTCATTCAAGCTTGTAATTACTTCATAAGCTCGAGGCAATTTGATCCAGACTGGCTGAAAAGTGAGAAAACAGTAAATTAGACCTTTACATGGGCTGCTGCCCTGAATGAAAGGTTTTTACGGCTCACACCTGTCCGTCAGCTACCACTCACCTGGTGTCGGCGGTTAAGGTGAGCACATTGTTCAGGTGATCCCTGAGGCAGGCGGACACTCCCAGCACACACAGGGCCATAAGCTTGGAAATCAGAAAAAGGAAAAGAAGAAGAAAACGTGGTACTTGAGCCACAATTAAACATGGGTATACTTATTTTTGACAAAGATACTTAGAACACATTTCATAGTACAAGAAAACATTTCCCAAAAATATTACCCCCCAAAAAGTGTGATTTTTCTTTTTATATTTTTTTCAAGTTTTCATTTAAATGTATTTATTATATATTTTATTGTTAACAACACTTACATTAATGCATTAAAAATAAGAGTATAAATAAAAGTAACTTTGTTACAGTTTTTATTTTAACTTTTACTTTATACTTTTTTATACTTTATATAATTTTGATACTATTAATACTTTAATAAATTACTTAATAAACACTGTTAAGTCTTCATATGCATGCATATATTACATATATTAAGACACACACACACACACACACACACACACACATATATATATATATATATATATATATATATATATATATATATATATATATATATATATATCAGATACAACTTCTAATTTTTATAATTTATTAGTAAATTCTGAAATTAAAATCAATGAAAGTGTTTTTCATCGTTAACAACTAATGTAACCTTATTGTAAAGTGTTGATTTATACATAAAGATTTTCATTTAATTTAATTTAGATTTCATTTATTATTTACTATTTAAAATTAGAGTTGAAACATTATGAACTACACCTTGATTTCATGCAGCCACTAAAAATTACATTTGGACCAGATGGCAAACAAAATTGGCTCAGAAAAGAGAAATTAGTTCTGCAATAGCTTATAGATCTACTTTGCAGGTGGCATTTAGTTTGATAATGCAATGCAATAAAGTTCATAAATTTTAGTTGTGGCTTAAAATCTTTGGGGACTTTAGATAGCAAATGTACAAATAATACAAGACTAAATATTTACCTTTAAGGTTCTAATTTGTAGCATTAAAGCGTAAGTTACAATTATGTAGCTTTTAGTTTTTTTGTACCTTTAGATAGTGCCCTGGACAGCTTTTTACCTTTTTTTTTTTTTTTTTTCTTGAATGTATATTTAAAAACCAAGTAAGCATTACATGGATCTGTGTTTATGTACAAGGTTGGCTTGGAAACCTATTTAGGCACTGTGCTATCTATGTTTGGCATGCTGCAATATTAGTGGCATGGGTTTAGTTTGCCCTACGCAGGCATTCTTGGTCTAAAAACACACCCTGGTGCTTATCACATTTAATTCCCTAAAAATAGCGCCAACAGAATGTGAGCTGTGCGCCACTCGAGCATAGCTGGGATTCAGGCTATCCTCTACATAATGATAACATAGGATGGGGAAGAAGAGAACACAGATGGCGCGTGTGTTGTAGAGTGAGTGGCTGTTGTGCGTCTTGGAGAGCGCAGAGCGCACAGCAGCACCGTGCCATGTAACGTGAGCGCTCGCCGGACCACCTGCTCCGACTTGGACTCGTCTTACCCAGAAGAGAAAGTTGAGCGCGTAGAGCAGACAGCGCAGACACCTCACCGAATCCTCCCGGGCCATTCTGAGCGCACCAACTGCTCGCCAAAAGACCTCATTTTAACTTCTGCCACCATGGCACCATAACCGCTGAGGAGAAAAGTCCGTTTGAAAACTGCGTAAAACATTTTTTTAACTTTCACAATCATACATCTTGTTTGAGATGTGAAGTGGATCGCTGCTGCAGAAAACAGTCTGAGGTTGCTGGTCTTAGTTAGTCTCCCGGCTTGGTCAGACTGAACTGTTGGTTCATTTTAAAGTGGTTTTGGATACTTTGTCAACCAGCTAAACGAGCTAAAAATCAGCTTCAGACCATCTTAAATAATCTAAGAGACCATCAAACAGCTGAAGCCCAGCTTTAGCTTTGCCAAGCTGGAGACCAGCTAAGTACATCTTAAACCAGTTAAAACCACCTGAAGACCAGTTAGACCATTATCTTGAGCTGGTTACGGAGAGATTTTTAAAATCATACCATGTCATAAGTCCTAAGCATCCAGGATGTCTTGATTTAGTGTTATAAATATCCGTATGGTTTTTAAGAAGCAACATGTGATTTTTTTAAAAGAGCAACAGATTGCAGCTTTTCCTCTTGAACGGTGATGAATTGATCACTCAGTAGCAAGGCTACATATTTCACACCAAAAAAATAAATAAAAAAAATTCCCGCGTAAGACGTTTGGAAGGCACTGCCTTTTATTTTGTCCAGCATGAAGTTGCAGGAAACACCTTAAAAGCTTAATTTGCGCCTGCAATGTAAAATCATATTAATATTCCCAACGGAGCTGCGCGCGAGTCGGGCGTTTTCGCTGCGATCCATTCACTGCCACAGTCATTCCAGGGGTATACACTCCAGCTGTGTGCATCTCGCCTTTCCACAAGTGTTGTGTTTAACTTGTGCTTGTAAGAGACTTTCACTCCAAACGCGCGAGTGTCATCTGGAGCAGCGGTGCCTCAGGGTCCTAAAGGCACACTGTGGGTCATCGGATCCATCCCGCTTATGGCAAGCCGTTTTAACATGCAGGCCTATTGATAAATTCCTAAAAATTAATAGTGTCTATGTATGTACTATGGAAGCTTTAAAAATAAAAAGTTAAGCGTGGCTTTTTATCTCACAGTTCTGACTTGCTTCGCAATAGTGTAGTTTTGAGTTTATATCACAATTTAGGCCGGCGACACACTGGTTGCGTGGCGCAAGCGTCTCAGCTGCGTGGCGTGTCGGTTTTTAATTCGGCTCCCATGTTAACAGGTTAGAGCTTACAGACCGCCTGCGTGAGATGCGCGTCTCAGGCGCGCGGAAAACGTGTGCATGCTAGAAATAGAACCGACGCCTATTTTTACCGCGACAAGCGCGTGTTGGAAGCGTTTCCAGGCAAAATATAATAGGAAAATGTGTTTATATGTCATTTTGTACACAAATACATATGAATTCATGATATTTTGATATTTGAAAGTCTGTAGGTTGACATAAATTCAGATATAAATGTAATTTAAAAAATAAATAAATAATTATCGATTTTCAAATATTGCACCTGTCAAACATAATATATTTCGCCGTCAATACTTTTGACGGTGTCCTTTATCAATAGGCGTAGGTGAAGATGTGTAAAAAAAAAAATTTATATTGTTGTCATGAAGACAAGAGCCTGGTCTGTCAACGGCCTCCCTTTACAGCAGCAGCGCGCCAGCGCCGCGCCTGGCACGGTTCTGGTGTGTAAAGACACAGAAAACGCGAGGCAGCCACCACGCTTCTGGGACGCTTCAGACACGCCACGCTCACGCCACGCAGCCAGTGTGTCACCGGCCTTAGACTTTTTTTTTTCTCACAAATGCAAGAAAAAAACTAATAATTGTGAGATAAAAAGTTACAATAAGGTTTAGATATAAACTATTAACTTAAGACTAGTGAATACTTTAATTGCTAGACTACTATAAATTTACTGGTAACTATTTAAAACTTACTAGTATTTTTGTCCATTAAGGGCCTGGGGGTGAAAACTTTTTGAATTTTAAGATGATGGTAAATTTAACTTATTTTCTCTTCTGGGAAAAAGGCAGGTATCTTCTATAGAGCAGTACTAAACACACACACACACACACACACACACACACACATATATATATATATATATATATATATATAGTAGTCCACATTTGAAGTGGATCAAATAAGTTCATCAGAGTTGTCCAAAGACAAGAAAGGGAATATATTTAATTAGGATATCTTTGATTAAATGTTTTGATCCACTTCAACAGTTGATTACTCTCTCTCTCTCTCTCTCTCTCTCTCTCTCCATATATATGATTTTTTCTTAGGTACTATTTGTAAACATCTTTTGTGTAAAATATCTTATTCATGTCATTACTAAAAAAACAACAACAATATGCATTATGTATAATCCCTCTTATTTTGGTAAAATAATTAGCATTTTGTAGAAATTGCTAAGTATGTGTAAAATTTTTACCACAACTGCATACTTTTACGCTTAGAAATAAAATGATTAAGAATAAACCAGGTCATTCAAATAATCCCACAATTAAGTCACTTAAAATAAACAAATAAAGAACTATTTGTTTGTTTGTTTGTTTGTTTTGTTTTGTTTTTATCAGAGAGTAGCAATTTTATAAAGAGTAAACATTGTGAATGAAGTTTTCAGGGGACTCATATATAAAATGTTTCCATGGTCATTATTTATTTTCCAAACACATGCATCAGCAGTGCTTGGCATGTATCCAGATCCCTACCCCCAAGATATCATATGCCGGGGTGAAGAGGTCAGATCTGAAGCATGTATTATTGTCTTGAGAAAGACTGTCACAATCTGCTATTATCTGGGAATGTGTGTTGATATGCTGCAGCTGTCCTGGTACTCATCTATACAGTAAGACTGCCCATGTTACATGTAAATATTCATTTACAAAAGCAGAGATAACTACAACATTTTATTAATAAGATGTATTTATTAGTTCATAATAATCATCTAGCCATGTGATAGTTTTGGGTAAAGAAAATACTATAAATTGACTATAGACTTGTTTACTTCCATACTTATTCATTTAGTTCTCTCACAAAGTCACCTATTCTATTCTACACTCAGGGTTTAAATATTTTATTTTAGCAATAGTTGGGTTTCTAAATATATTAACACTTAAAGACTTGAAAGTGACTCATTAAATAAAACATTTCAGCAAAAATATACTTTCATTTACAGTTCACAAGGATACACACAGTATGCAAAACCAATACAGTCTGCATTGTTTTATTTGGAGCATCCTAACTGCTGACTGACTGATATTATTTGATATTCTAGTGTGCAAATATAGCACCAGGAAACCGAGAAGAATGAGAATAAATTTAAAAAGACAACTAGAAATAGCTTTCAATCTGCCACAAATGCAAATGGAAGAGTCATCAGAGGAGCCACATTTCCTGAGCTCGAGTATATTTTTATTTGATCTAAATTAAGAGTTGAGGTGCAATGTCACTTTGTGGAACACTTCTTGTCTCCAGCTGTGTGGTAATTTTGTCTGGGAAATAAAAGGTTTTAATGGGATGTTTTATAAAAGCCTCTTTCACCACGACTGCTCCAAGTCATAACTGTCTGCAATAAACATGGGGTCAAGCTGAGGTTTTTCGTCTCAAGAGACATCTGGGTAGTTACATTGTCTTCCACTGGCTAATTTCTAACGGTATCAAAAGCCATACACACAGACAGCTCCAAACTGAAACTGTCTAGAGCAAATTTCTGAATTGTCATCCTGTATTGCATTCAGTGCTGCCCTCCAAAGGCCAAAATTTATGAAACCAGTCAGAAGTACCAGGTTTGTGTGTCTCCATGATGATGCAAAATTAAAGGAACATAATAATATTTTTTTAAGCTTATTTCATAGAATAACATTTCAGTAACTGAAATAAACTGATTTGGTTAAAAATACTTTTTAGACACACACACACACACACACACACACACACACACACACACACACACACACACACATTTATATATAAATCAAGTGTTTTCTTGATTTTTTCTTTCTTATCACACACACACACATATCAAGTGTTTTATATGAAATTGCTTTGAATTTAGAAGACAAAATTCACTAATAAAGATCGTGTTCAAAACACTACTACTGTAAAATGGAAAGTTTGAAGGAAACTTTGCAAAGCTTTGAATGACACTGAGCAAGAGAGAAAAAAAATGCCTAATCTAGGAAAAAATATAGTTATAAAATAGTTTTATATTATTTGACTTTATACTTTCATTATGCAATATATATTGTTATATAATCATAGCATTAGGCCTATATATAAATTCTAAATTAAAGGAAAGAATTCACACACAAAAAAATTTAACTATGTGCTTGAAACCAACATAAACATCCACTGCTAGAAGAAAAACAAATATTTGTGTTACTGTACATCTGCATACTGTACATCTGCATATCTGCATCAATATATCAATATATTGCGTACATTTCACAGTTTGCAATGTAGTTATGGCTTTGCACAATTAAAGAACTACACATCCCATGCAACCCATTCAAAGAAACGTCAGCTTCCGCGCAACTCCATCATCGTCCAATCAAATCCCGCGCCCTTCACATAAGCACCTCCCCATCAACTTGTGTTTTTTTCCTCCCCTTCTCAGTTCTCCGCTGCCTGCGACGCCATATTGACGAAAAACACCCTTTCTTTCAAACGCCTGAAACGCTCTCTCCGCCAGAATGTTGTACCTTGAGGACTACCTCGAAAGTGAGTATAGGAGCTATGTTAATGGTTCATGTTTATATTAGACGGCTTAGGTGTCTGAGAGGGCTGTTTTGTACGTGTGAATGCGTCGTAGCTGTTAGCCTGTAACGCGCCTCTGTTCTTCTCCCGGCAGTGATCGAGCAGCTACCCATGGATCTCCGCGACAGGTTTACGGAAATGAGAGAGATGGACCTGCAAGTGCAGAGTACGAATCCAGTTTAAACTCACTCTTCTGCCGTAAAGAGTCAAACCTGACCTTGACTAATGCAGAAAGCCTTTCATATTAGCGGGGAATTGTTGGGTGAATTTGTATGCATGAAGAGCATGCATGTGTTCTGCACTTCACATCAGCACGCAACATCTTAAGTCCATGTGCAAGTTGAGCAACATGAGTGTAACTCGGCTAAGGAAAAACTTGGGATTCGCATGCATTATTGATTTAAATAAATCACGGTTTTACCGTCCTTTGGCTCTGTTTACACTTGCCATTGTCAGTACTGATACGAATAGCCTCTTCATAGTCACACTGTGCATTGTAGGTTTTGAATGGAGTGTAAACCGTATTTGATCTGCTAAGTAACTCAATTTAGTTAGACCTACAAATTTAATAATGCTTGTATAATTATTACAAGAAGAGGACTTCGTTCTTGACCGGTTTCACTTCTAATCTCATGCTCAAAGGCATGCCCAGGTAATATTTCACACCAAAATTGACAGTAAAATTATTATTCTTTTTTAATATAAAGTAAACATAAGTTAAAACTATAAAATTATTTTAGGTATTTTTTTTTTACGTGACACTTTTTATTACTGCTTTGAGGTGAGGGTGACCTGGACCTTTTTTACTTTTATACACCTTGCCTTCAGTTGTGATGGTTGAGCGTTCACCCTTTGTGGGGGTTGAACCTACAACCTTATAATGATCTACGCAGATGTCTAGGCACTAGGCTAGTCAGTGTGAATGTGTGCTGGGTTCTTGACTCACTCCTGCCCCTGTTCTGTTGTTCAGATGCGATGGATCAGCTGGAGCAGCGGGTTAATGAGTTCTTTACGAACGCCAAGAAGAACAAGCCTGAATGGAGGGAGGAACAGATGGAAATTATTAAAAAGGTAAAGAGTAGATGCTGTGCACCTCAGTTCATCCAAGTTTCACTGTTCTTAATTACAGTTGTAGTTAAAATAATATTGATACTGAAATACAAATGTGAAATTTTCACCCAATAGTTCATTTAAAAATGAAAACGTACTCACCCTCAGGTTATCCAAGATGTAGATGAGTTTGTTTCTTCATCAGAACACATTAAGCATGACTTGCTCACCAGTGGATCCTCTGCAGTAAATGGGTGCCGTGTGAATATTCGAACAGCTGATTAAAAACATTTTAATAATCCACAATTAATCCAGATTCCGTTCCACACAGTCCATCAGTCAAACATCTTGTGGATTGCAAAGCTGTCTTTTTGTAATAATCAAGATAAAAACCATTGTTTGCACCTAAAATACGAGTCCTCTATCCATAATATAGTTTCTTTTCTGAATCAGGAGGGAAAAGTTCTTTATCTGTGCAGTTTATTAGTGGAAACAGTCCAAAAGAGTTATAAACAACTATGTTGGTGGATTTTTTGTGTGATAGGTCTTTTCGTACGGACATGCATCTTTTCAGTTCATAAGACGTTAATTTGATGGACTGAATTTGTGTGGATTATTGTGACTTTTTATTCTGACGGCACCCATTCACTGCAGAGAATCCATTGGTGAGCGAGTGATGTAATGCTAAATTTCTCTAAACCAGTTACGATGTAGAAACTTAACTCATCTACATGTTGGATGGCCTGAGAGTGAGTTCATTTTCAGAAAAACTAATTTGGTGAAATATTCTTTTAATCATCGATACATAGTTTTGCATTTAAGGGGTCATATGCAATATTTTTATTATCTCTTTCTGTTTATCAGGATTACTATAAAGCTTTGGAAGATGCAGATGAAAAGGTCCAATTAGCCAATCAAATTTATGATCTGGTGAGTAATTTTGTTTCCACTAGGTGGCAGCACATCATAGATGGATAAATGGATCTCAGGGATGCTGCCACTCCCACAGTTTGTTATCAACACTGCTTTTCATGTGCTATAATTCAGTTCATTAATCCTCCTTGATTAACCCCCCCCCCCCCCCAGTCAGATTGATGGTTTATGACTGTGATCCTGGTGAGAGAGTTTATGGGAGATCTGCTCTCTGTCGATCCTGTGCTGATGTGTGTGTGTGTGTGTATGTGTCTCTACTTAGGTTGATAGACACTTGCGGAAGTTGGATCAGGAGTTGGCGAAGTTCAAAATGGAGTTGGAGGCAGATAACGCTGGCATCACAGAAGTCCTGGAGAGACGTGAGTGGCACCTGTCAATCACATTATGCATAGTTTTAGTTAAATAAAATTTGCTTAAAAGCCAGGAGTTGCCTCATGTTTTTTAAGATGATTTAAAAAGAATATGCCCTTATGTTTTTAATGTGTAGCAAAAACTACTACTTTCTTAGCTATTCTGAAAATGTCTGGATGGATTTCAGACAACTGATCATGTTGTGGCTTTGTGCTGATTTGAAACCGTTCACCTGAAAGTCAGTTTTCTGTGTTCTAGGTTCACTGGAGATGGACAGCCCCTCCACACCTGTCAATAACCACCATGTACATTCACACGCTACTGTGGAGAGTAAGTCTGTTCAAGAGAATGGTTGCTCCTTATTTTTCATTTTCAGTCCTCTGACCTGTTTTGTGTGTCTTTCGACAGAGAGGAAGTACAGCACGCCAGCCCACCACACTACTGAACACGTACCAGAAAAGAAGTTCAAGTCAGAGGCGCTTCTCTCCACACTCACGTCAGACGCCTCTAAAGAAAACACACCGGGTAAAACATACATTCTCTCTCTTATGAGTCTGCGTCATGTGAAAACAGGTCAGAAAGATTTTTTTTCAGACAACGTCAACTTTTTCAGGCATTTGGCAATATTCAGTATCTCAATATTTACACTAATGTTAAAAGTTTGGGATCGGTTATTTATTTTTTATTTTTTTGTCACTTTATGCTCACCAAGACTGCATTTGTTTAATATTGTCGTATTGTGAAATTGTTACAATTTAAAATAATTGTAATATTTATAATTTTTATTTATTCCTGTGACGCAAAGCTGAATTTTCATCAGCCATGACTCCAGTCTTCAGTGTCACATGATCCTTCAGAAATATTTGCTGATTTGGTGTTTCAGCGTAATTTTTTATAGAAAGATGCGATACATTCTATGAAAAAAGAAAGCTTTTGTAACCTTTTTTGAATCAATGTCATGTATACTTGTTCAGTGAAAGTATGATTTTTATTGAACCCAAACTTTAGAAGTGTATTTGCATAAAAATGTCTTGAATGGGTGAATTATTTATTTCATTTTAATTAGTTATTTTTTCCTGTCAGAGGAACATCAAATAGCCATTGTTTAAAAGTGCCAATTCAGAATGATTTATGTAAGAATTACATTTAAAATATGAATAAAGGTGAGCTTTTCTTTTTTCATTAAATGAACACAGGAAATAATTAATATTTCTGATGAATATTGACATTTTATTTCTTTATTAATTTTTTTTGACCATTAAAACTATACATGATAATGAATAGCAAAGTTTACTTACACGTTTTCATGTAAAAATGTTGATGCAAGTAAACACTTTCATACTTGCACTTTTATGAGAGCGGATTGTTAAACTAATCTAATCGAAGACATTAGGGCTAAATAAAAAGTGCATTTGAATGACAGTGATTTTATATTTCCAGCAAAATAATTGCAAATATTCTGCATAACTGCAGCCCTAATTTAATCACAGTGTCAAGGGAAATAAACAACGATTATGATTTGTCATAATCCTGCCGCACATATGTTTGCCGTGTGTGGTATTTGCCGAATGGTTCAGAAGAAATGAGTGTAATGAGGTTAGTTCTCACTCCTGTAGGACGGTTCCTCACAAGTGTTTCTGGTCATAGATGATATGTGATTGTGTGTTGCAGGCTGCAGAAGTGAACAGCACGTCCTCTTCTAACAGCGTGTATAACGTCAACTCCTCCCAAACGCTTTCCTCATACAACTTGAGCCCGCTTCCTGCTGGGCCCACTGTAGGGGCGGGGGCCATTTCCATGGCAGCAGCTCAGGCAGTGCAAGCCACCGCACAGGTAAAACCACCATCCCCCTTTTCGCCTCTAATTTTAGATCTATTTGTACCCCCTCCTCCCTTAATTTCCTGTTTCAACTATTTTTGGCCACTTAGGGTCTTTTTTTTTTTCTCTTATCTGTTATTTTTGTGTCAGATTATGTTATATATATATATGTATATAAGCAGGAACTTGAAATAGTTTCTGCATCCTCTTTAATATTTGTTAATGTTCTTCAGATGAAAGAGGGCAGGAGAACCTCCAGTCTCAAGGCCAGCTATGAAGCTGTGAAGAACAATGATTTCCTGGGACGGGAGTTTGCTCTGAGCCGGGACACCAGCAGTTATTCGTCTTCTGCACTGGCTAACACACTCACACAGCCCCTCACGTCCAACAACAGCGCAGACTCTCGCACGGGACGCAAGACCAAGTAAGACTCGCACTGTTGCCTATCCGTTTATTTGATTCCTGAATGAGGCACCCAGAAACATATTTTCTTAAGTCGCTGGGGTATATCTTTAACTATAGCAAAAACACTGTATGGGTCAAAATTATTGTTTTTTTTCTTTCTTTTAAGCCAAAATCATTAGGATATTAAGAAAAGATCATGTTCCTTGAAGATATTTTGTAAATTTCCTACTGTAAATATATCAACACTTAATTTGCGATTAGTAATATGCATTGCTAAGAACTGCACCCTCAGATTCCATATTTTCAAATAATTGTGTCTCGGCCAAATATTGTCCTATCCTAATAAACCATACATCAATGGAAAGTTTATTTATTCAGCTTTCAAATTACACTTAAGACAGTCCAGGGTCACTTTTGTGGTGCTTTTGTACATTGTGCCTCCTCTATAAGTGTGAAACTTGCTCTGGCACATTTGATGTCAAATTCATATACATTTGTTTTGCAAGCACTTTGTTCCTTTGCTTTTCAGAGGCAACACTAAGTCTTCCAACCACCAGTCCTCTTCATCTTCCTCTTCCTCCTCACTGTCGTCCTGCTCGTCATCGTCTGCATTGGCTCATGAGCTGGTACAGACCACCATCACAGAAACGGACACCAGCAGTCAGGTGGACTGGACCTACGACCCAAACGAACCCAGATACTGCATCTGCAACCAGGTGCGTTCACATCTCTTTCATACAGCCTTCCAGTGCCACTACTTTTCCTCTTGTTCTTACTGTGATTCTGACATTGAAATGATTTACTATAACGTTGATTCACTATTACTAATGAATTGGGACCACTGTATGGAGATTACAAAGCTGTGGTGTGGCAGAAAAGATCCACACATTAAAGCTGTTAAGCTTGTGTTGGTTAGGCAGGTTAGTTAGTTGGGACAAGTCAAAATTTCCTTTCCTTATTCCTTCCTTTCTAAATGGCAGAAAAAGCCTAAAATAAAACAAAATACAAAGCATTTGATAATTGTTAAATTCTAAAATAAAATATTATATTTGTTTGTGTGTGTGCGTGTATGCATATATATATATATTATGCATATTATATTAAATGTTTTTTTTTTTCAATTGCAGTATTTATTTTATTTTATTTTTAACCGTTTATTCCTTTAAACAATTGCCAGCTATGATCAGAACGAATGTTTTGAAAAGGAAAAACTTCTCTTGAGCTACTCTCAACCATCCCCAATAAAGCAAGATCATACAGGAAAATCAAAGACCTGTTTAGGGAGGTGCAGTGTGTGTGACTCCAGTAACGGTTGGCTGAAGGACTATGTGAGTGTGTGTGTGTGTTTTAGTTTATGTTTGAGTGCAAAAGAATTGTCTCCCCATGAATACATTTGTTGTATGGTCTCAAAGTAATATTGCTTTTGTCAAAGTATCAAAAATAGAAATGTGTGTGTGTCTCTGAATAGACATCAAAGACAAAACTTGCAAAGCCTTTGTTCACAGGTGTGCGCATCCGTGACACTTGGCTGCAGGTGCGTATGTGCGTGTTTGTGTGCTCTGTGTCTCATTCTGATCTACTGTCATTGTGCAGGTGTCATACGGAGAGATGGTCGGCTGCGATAACCAAGACGTAAGTCTAACCCTTCATCTCCAGAGACACTGACACGTTTCCTCTTCAAACAACACACACAAGCTCATACTGTCAGCTCTTAATAAAATATATAATTATTATACAAACTAAATGTCACAATTCTGTAATATACAATACTGTAATATAACATTTTATAATGTGTACCAAATTGAAATACTTTTTTTTTTTTCTGACAATTCCTTGGCATTTTTATGGTGTTTTGATTGTAGTCAAAAAAAGTGATTTATTTGATCCTGACTGTTTACCATCTATTCTTGTAGTGTCCGATCGAGTGGTTCCACTACGGCTGCGTAGGTTTGACCGAGGCGCCCAAAGGGAAGTGGTACTGCCCACAGTGTACGGCGGCCATGAAGAGGAGGGGAAGCCGGCACAAATAAATGCCAGATCACCTGGGCCAACCTCTCTGAAATGACTGTCCCCCTCGACTGAGAGTGTACATGTTACATCCCCATGCGATCAGGGTGTGTAGATGCGAGAAAGAGATGTTGATGCCTGAAAGATGGTGTGGCTGCTGTGTGTGTGTTTGTGTAAATCACAACCAGGCTGTGTGTTTTTAGATGGTGAATCTAAGCGCACACTGCCCTCAAAACGTTTCCTGTTTTTATTTTTTTCTCTTCACCTCCATTAATCTTTATGGAGGCGGATGGGCAAGATGGTATTAAGAGGCCCATGTTTTTTAACATTCAAGACATTCCTCAGCTTGCCATGCGTGATGATCTTTCGCATCTGGCAGCTCCTGCTAATCCATATCTACATAGTATGGATTGACATGATGCTGTCTGGGAATTGTAGTCCTGAACTGCTTTATGGACTACAAGTCTCAGGACATTCAGCTCTGACTAATCTTAAAGGAAACTGATATGAATGGATATACAACGGCAACAGTGACGCCCTGTTGCCCGCCAGTGAAAATGATGATTCTGTTGGATTATTTGTGTGTAATGGATAGATGATGAATTGTGCTCCGCTTAAAGGACAGAATGTTTCTTATTTTACAGAGGAGCTCTTAAGGTGTACAATAGAACAAATGAACAACTGTGACCTGTGTGTATGTTTGTGTGTCTGTGTCTAGCCTATACTGCACTGATGTGGTGATATGTTTTGCAAGATGTGGGGAAAAAACTAAAACAATAAAATTATCAAGAACTTTTGGTACACACGGTCTTAAAGTGCATTGTAATAGATTTTTCCAAGTAGGAACAATATTTATATCAACCATCAGTGCCCTCTGATTTTAGTAGAAGCATGGGAAGGATATGAGAACTGGGGAGATGCATGGAGCTATATATTCATGAAACAAGCAAAATGTGTTTTTATATAAATCCTTATTGAATCCATTCCTAAATGGTCCCCGTCAAGTGAATGGGATAATTAAATATGCCATTCTCTTCTCATTTAATCTCAAACCATAAAACTCCATTTGTAAAAAAAAAAAAAAAATTGCTTTGAGTTTAAAGGGTTAAAACGGTTTTAAACTTTATATGTTGTAAACCTAAAATGTAATTCTTGTGAACATTTTAAATAGCTGGTGTAAATGAGCGGTTTAATTCCAGGTGGTAATATCCAAAGAAAATGTCAAAGCTCCATAGAATGTCAAAAAAATACATGATACAACTGCCTTAAATATTATATATAATATTTTAGGGTCCTATAATGATACATCTCCTAAATCATGACAATGATAGATGTAAACATGATAGTTGGTACACTGTTTAATTAGAAAATATATACTAAATATATTTAAAATTATTTATTTGATAAAAGGATATATATATATATATATATATATATATATATATATATATATATATATATGTATGTATGTATATATGTATAATCAGAATATGAATTACATTTTATTTCTTTTTGGGCTTTCCAAGGAGTAAAATTAATATGCTGGGGAATTGTTGTAATTAAATGGGTTAACGCAAACCAGGTGCGCACTTAAAAATATCACCAGAACATACCAAAACATCCTCTTTTTTTTCTGGCTTTAACTTTAACAGAATCTACTACAGGGACTCTCATTTAAATAGCTATGAAAATGAGCAGCACACAGGGGTCTAGAAGCGAGTTTTTTTTTTTTTTTTTTAACTTTAAACGGTTTAAACGGTTTAAAAAACGCGTACGATTATGCGCGCGAGAGACCGAATGAAAACAGTGCCTTTCGCTCGTCTAGACTGACCGACGATTTAGACGGATTGTAAATGACCGCTAAACACGTCCTGTGTGAAAATGCCTTTAATTTTAACATGTTTGAGAAGCCTCGCCGAACCCACACATTCGCCGCAGATTGGTAAAGAGACGCACGCGCTCTCTGACAGCGCGTTCAGCGTGAAGGAGGCGTATCATTACTCTCAGTCATGAGGTTCCTCTGCTCGGGAGTGTTTTTAATCAACCTCGGGGCTCAGCAGCTTTAAGAAGAGGAAAGAAGCCTTCAGAGAAACTTTCCCCTCTGTTTTGATACCCGGGCCGTTGAAAACGAGTCTTCACAACCAGCTCTGGCGCACGTCGAATTAATTCAAGCGTTTACACGATCATGTTATGAAGCGTTTCTCAGATACGCGCGCATTTACACAGCGCGTGGGATTCCTGAACTGTGTGTTTGAGCGTGATCCGGAGGGATGATGTGGGGACCAAACGCACATTCCCAATGGTATGTGTATGTGTCTTGACTCTAGCCAGGAACGTTTGTGCAGAAGTGGGAATGATTTTCCGTGGGATCTGGGCACTCCGCCGGAGGTACTGCACGGGTCCCCTTCTGCTGCTGGGGATAGCGTTTGGGCTGTTTTATCACACTGTGACTATTGACCGGGACAGAACTGAGTTCAAGTCCAGTCATCGGGACCAAAGGAACAAATCTGCGGTGTTTGATTATAAACTACTCCTCAAGAACCCAGAGAGACTCATATCTCTACTTGAAGCATCACAGACAGATCGTTTTGTAAGTAGGCTATAGTCTTTGTTTGAAAGCTGTTTGTTATTTTATCGTTGCTTATTTCTTCTTTTTTCTTCTTCTTCTTATTCAAGAATAAAATATATAAATAGGTAGTTATTATAAAAATCCAAAACTATTATATTAAGTCTTAGTGGCCTAATCATTATCTTGTTTAATTAATGTATAATTCCTGTATTTCAAATATAATATATGTATAGCCTAAAATAGTTATTTGTAATACTGAAAAATACTTTTTATCGTGTAATACTCAGCATTGCTTTATATTACTTTAGTTATTGTTAATGTAATATTCTTGTATTTCATTTTAAATCTAATGCATAATTGATATATTTAGAATAATGACACAATTTTAATATTTAATATTCATATTACAGCATTATATTTTATTCATGTATTATTCATATATTTAACTTTAAATATTTAATTAAAAGAGCTATTTATAATACTGAAAAATATTTACGATATTTAAAACTCATTACAGCATTAATTTATTTAAATTGAATTATTAGTTTATGTATTATTCATGTATTTAATTTTACATGTAATGCATAATGAAAATATTTATTAATAATACTGAAAATATTTAGTGCTCATACGATTACAATATTAACATTTAAACATTTTGTCATCAAAGTTATTTTACATTACATTTTTCATAGTTTATCTATGAAAAATAACCTTGAAGTTGTATTTCCAGGTAGTGCTATAGAGTTCAAAACAATGGATGTTTTGCTCAACATCAGCTGTGCAACAAATCAAAATCAAAAAACTTTATTCTTAAGTTCTAGTGACTTCTTGCTGTTGTGTTGGGATATTTATCTCCCCCCTTAAAAATAGCCAGAGAGTACCTATTGTTTATTTATGATGGGAGGTATTTTAGGAAGAGAAACATTCATTGGTTTAAGAGAGCACACGAAGGAGGGGTTATTTATGAGCACACACATGCTTTCTTTCGAGTGCTGGGATGATTGACGTCTGTGGGGAAGTGTTATGTCAGTACGGGATAGAAAGATCTGAGAAGAGATGCCGGGAATAAAGAACGGCTGTCATGTAGAATGCAGCCACAGGTTTATATACGACTTCTGTACGAGGAGGTGGAGCATGTGTGCAAAAAAAAGTGAGAGGGAGAGAAAACTGGAAAACAGATTTAGGGGCAGTGAGGCAGAAGATGAGCGCAGGAAATCAATGAGAGGTGAGAGAGGTTTAGTTTTTAAGCCGGGACTGGGGCAGTATGCCTTCCCATAATCCTGCACTAACTAACTCCTTGCGGGGAGTCAACACTGAGAGCCATGACAGCTGTCCTCAATCAGCTGTTAGTGAACTTTACTTGAGTGTGAGTGTGTGTTAGGATAGAGTTATCAGTCTGTGTGACTAACAGTGGCTCTCTGATGTGTTTGGAGAGTAGACTGTGCCCTGCAGTGTCTGGTGCTGTCATATAAAAAGTCATAAACACGTAGGTAACGGAGTTGGGCAGGAATTGAAGAATTACCTGTTGCATTTGTGGGCATCATGACTGTGAGTGTGTGGGAGTTTTTATTGTTTGGTGTTTTCAGCCTCTCAGCAACAGCACATAATGCTTGTTGTGTGAATTAGCATAATGTCATTTCACATTAACATACATTCGTAAGGTTCATTTGAAGATGCCTATTCCCATTGTTGCTGTGCATACTGTGAAAACTGTGAAAATGTTTTCCCATCCCGCAAACCATTCTGTCTCGTTGTCCCTGGAGATCACTGGAGGACGTTCATTCATGTTAACAAAGTCACGTCTGTCTGTGCTTTTGGACCACCTGGTTCTGATCCAGGATCAGACAATTGCATTCACTTTCAGCGGATGAACTTCTAGTGTTTACACACACACACACACACACACACACACACACACACACATAGACACACACACGCACATTGAATGTGAATGAATTCTTTGACTGCTGCCATATGTCAGTCTAATATGTTAAGACATCACACTTTAACAGCCAGTAGGAGCGTCGGAGTCGCATGCTAATCTCACACAGTCTGCACTATTTTTTTTTTGCTTGTTTAGAAATGCATATAAATATTTTATTTTTTAAATAAGTTTTATATTTTTATATAAATACAGAATTAAATAGTGATTTATTTTTATTCTAGATTAAAAAAAAATATAATTTTTGTTGTTGTTCTAGTCAATAATTATTATTTACGCTAAGCATTAATGTTGAATAAAATGTTGAGCCAATGCCAAATGTTTTTATTCAAGTAAATCATTCACTTTGCATGGACAAGCAGAGTTCAAGGTCTCCTCTGAATACTAACAGAGCCCACATTTTGTTTTCTCCCTTCTTTCCACATCTCAAGTGCTCTCTTGAAGGTTAGGACGTTAACCCGACCCAGCTGTGCTTTTTACTGGATTCAAACATTGAATCTGGATTGTAGGGTGTAATCACAAGTGTGTGTTTTACAGTGCTTTGAAGGCATATATGTGTGAGAGTGTATCTCGTTTAACTGGATGCATATAGCAAGTTGGTTCATTTTTACAGAGTCACACATAATATATATAAAAAAAATTCATATTGGAGAGTACAGCTGCTCTAAATGTAACTCATTCAGTCAGATTTTAAAGGCATAATTGTTCTGAGTGACTTTAATGATGATGTTAATTTTGTTTGGCTTTTCTTTCCACATCGCTGACGTAAGAAAACAGAGTAGTGTTTATGAGATGATAATGGTATTTTGGCATGGGCACTAACTTCCAAGTGCTATCCTGAGCACACACACACACACACACAAACTTCGGGATATTTTACACTAGCGCACTGAATGTTTTGCTAGCCTTCACAACCAAACATTAACCATGGAAATAATATTATGCAATCACCAGTACCACCACATTACTTTAAGGTTGTGTGTAGGATTTCTGCATATCAGTCAGGGTGGTCTGTTCTGTATGTGTGTTTACTGGGTCAGAGGGCATGCGAGGATTGAGTTGTTTGAATCTGAGTACAGATGTTGTTATGCTTAGCTTTAATTCGTGGTATTACACTTGTGAGTTTGTATATGTGTGCTTGTGTTTGAGAGAGAATATGTCATTTTTCCTCTGTCAGTATGGCATGCATGTGCACATATGTCTTTGTGTGTTTTTCTGCACCATGCGTGCTGTAAAAGTCATGACCCTTTGAGGACGGTTTTAGGAGGATGGCTTTTGAAGATGATAGTAGGATAGATTTGTAGTCCAAACTCTTATAGAGTTCAGTTGCACATACCAAACACCATCTACTCTGTCTCTCATTTGCATGGATTTCTATGTCTGGCTCCCAGTTTAAAATGACAGTTTCTTGTTCATCATTTACAAGTAAGCAACAAAAGAGGATGCTTTTCCACGAAAGAGCAATTTCAGCTGTGATTTAACTGCATTTCCACAGATCCCTGCACCAGAGGACTAAATTAATATTTATGTGTATATTCACGTCCTGTTTTTATGTGGTGAGAATTAAAGGAAGATTTCCCTGAGAGGATTTAATTTCACATCTTATTTAAGTTAATGTATCATTCTGCTCTCTCAGCTCTTTTGGTTTTATAGATATAAATATATATTTATTCCTCTCCCTTCCAACTTCCTTTTTATTTCCTTCTTTCTTCGTGAGATGTTTCTTATTGGTTGTTATTACTTCCTTTGAGCGCAGGGCTGTTTCAGGCAGCGCTTTAATGAAGTAATGATGTTTGTGTCTTGGTCCCAGACACGGAGGGTGAAATGAATGCAGTCCAGTAATTGCATGTTTTATATTAGTGTCTGCAGCCTGAGGTCTCACAGAGGGGCAGGAGAGAGGGAGCAGATGCGAGGAGAGACAGACTGGGGGATGTAGGGAACAAAGAGTGGGAAACTAAGCATGACTGGAAATGAGATGCATCTTATTTATTTTCAGTTGGTGATGAAGCTGGAATTTTAGAAGGTGAAAAGAAAAGAGAACATTTATAAACTATATTTTTAGCGGTGATGGCTTGTGCAAAACTCACCATCATGACGTTTGTGGGTTGATTGTAGTTGCCAAGCTGCTATAGATGGTTATGTTCAATGGTTACTTGTTAGGCGGCTAAAAGTCTCCGATATTCTAGTATCTAGATATAGGTTAAGTCCATCCTTCAATGTAAGAGTATGTTGTTTTTTATTATTATTTATTTATTAGTTTTTTATGTCCTGATATTCTTCTAATATTTATTATAAATAAATAAAATAATCATATTTACTACTAGTAGTGCTACAGCTAATATTTATTATGAATATTAATTATTATTATCATTGCTGTTGTTGATATAAAATGTTTGTACATTTCTATAGTTGTAATTTTTTAATTATATTTACTACAACAATGTATTATTAATAATAGTATTAATAATTATTAAAAAAAGATATGCATTTATATAGTAGTATAATTCTAATATATTTAAGTATTAGTTTACAAACACTAATAATAATGTATGTAAATATGATACTTAAATATAATTAAAAATAAATATGTTATTGTAGAAATGTATATCTAAGCCTTTTATTTACCGTATTTTTAGGACTATTAGTCGCACCTGAGTATAAGTCGCATCAGTCCAAAAATAGTTCATGATGAGGAAAAAACAAGTCTTCGAGTCGCACTGTACTATAAGTCGCATTTATTTAGAACCAAGAACCAAGAGAAAACATTACCGTCTCCAGCCCTCTCGCGGCTGTAGACGGTAATGTTTTCTATTGGTTCATTTCTCTTGGTTCATTTCTCTCGGTTCATGTCAAATTAATTTTGATAAATAAGTCGCACCTGACTATAAGTCGCAGGACCAGCCAAACTATGAAAAAAAGTGTGACTTATAGTTCGGAAAATACGGGTTATTATAAATGTTGTTGTTGTTGATGATGATTTATTATATAATAACAATTACAAAATTATATGTATTGATGTTTGCTAATATTAATATTATATGTAAAAATTTTTTATTAAATATAACTAGAAATAAAATGTTACTTAATGTACAACTAAAACTAATGCGCATCTAACCCCAGTGTTGTTAATAATTATAATAATAATAATAATAATAATAATAATAACAACAGCAATAAAAATATTAATAATCATATAATTATATTGTTGTTGATGTATACTGTATTATATTTTCTAATAGGAGTTTGTCAAAGTTGTTTATGGTTTTATTATTCAAATCCCTAAGCTATGTAATATTTACTATACAATAGTAAAGAGTCTGCTTTGGAGAATAAATGAGGTTTCAGGGGTTGATTTTGTCCATTTAGGACCCTTTCATTAAAGTGGCTGAGCTCCCAGATGGAAACATTTACAAGCAGAAGAGAAGTAGACCCCCGAGAGAGAGCGAGAGAGAACAGCGCAGCATGACGGCAGAAAAAGATGAACACATGCAGAGAGAAAGAAAGGGGAACCGTATCATCCATGCTGAAGCAGAGGAAACGCTCCCCTGCCTTCCTCAGTCACACACTCCATGCTGAAGCTCTGTCCAAATAACGCCGTGTTCCTCTGATTCTGTTATGCAACACTGAACTGGATGATCGTGTGCAATGTTTAATATGGCTTTTAATAAGGCTCATGTTGTCAGGCTTTCCTCTTGTGCTAAACTGAACCATATCCTAAAATTCTCCTGTGCAGCAGCCGTCATCCAGGCATCTGAAGTCCGCTGTCATCTAATCCTGTTTTCAGAGCCCTCCTCCCTACCTGATGGCCCACAGAGGTCATTGCCATGCTAGACTGCATTATGGGTACTTTTGAAATGCTCAGCTGCTTTTCTGATTAACCCTTGCTGTTGTGATCCTCACATGTGACAAAACCCTGTTTTGAACTTCATGGAGCATATGTAACGTACAAATCAGGTTTATTGTGCTTATTTTTGTTTTTGTTTTAAAGGAAGTAACGTCAAGAATAAATACGATTGCAAACTGTTTTTCTTTCCTCCTTCTCAAAGGTTTATCATTCTAAGCGCAGCTGTGTGGGAAAAGCCATTATTCTGACGGGCCAACATGCCCCGACGGACACTGAGGTCCAGTTGTACCAGAGAGTCCTACAGCAGCAGGGGTATCGAGTGGATCAGGCCCGTTACGCAGAGACCAGCGCCTCACTCAGACAGGACAGAAGAGGTGAGGGGAGGGGGACATCCTGTCCTTTTGGATGTAAATCCAAGTTATATTTGGAATATTACTGTAGTACTTACTGCATAGTTTACAGTGCACTGAATGCTGCCTATTTTTGTCATCTTGTATGTAGTAAATGTATGCATAATCAAAACTATAAACGGTTATCCCATGACCTAATTCAGTCAGGTTAGCAGCTTTGATATAATGAAGAGTAAATGTTAATTTAGCATTTTTAAAGGAGTAGGTCACTCAGAAAATGTTCTTACCTGCATGCCAAGATGTAGTTTTTTTGTTTTGTTTTTTCATCAAAAAAGATTCAGAGAGATTTAGCATTACATTATTGCTCACCAATGCATCCTCTGCAGCAAATGGGTCCAAACAGATGCTAAAAACATCACATTATTCCAAAAGTAATTCCCACGGCTCCTGTCCATCAATTAATGCCTTGTGAAGTGAAAAGCTGTGTTTATGAGAAACAAGCTGTTTGTTAAAGCTTTTTAAATTTAAACGGTAACTTCTGGGCAAATTTCTTCATTCATAATATAGTGAACAGAGGACTCGTATTTTAGTCGTAACCTACAGTTTGAAATTAAACTGTCTTAATTTTTTTAATACAAACACGCAGATTTTTGCTTGACACAATGTTAATTGATGGACTGGAGTTGATTAATTGTGGATTATTGTGATGTTTTTAGCATCGGTTTGACTTTTCATTCTGATGGCACCCATTCACTGCAGACGTTCCATTGGTGAACAAGTGATGTATTAAAGAATTTCACCAAAACTATTCTGATAAAAAAAAAAAAAAAAAAAAATCTACATCTTGGATGGCCTGAGGGGTTAGTCAGTTTTCAGCAGACTTTTTTGGGTGAACTATTCTTTTAATCCTTTTTTGTGTTAAATCATGGCTGAAATTACTTACGTTTCATTTGCCGCATTGGGACTGGAAGCTTAAGTAAGTGCATTGCAGTATGAAAACAGTATGCTATGCACTGCAACTTGTGTTATATGTAATAGGACATCTGTGTTTAATTATGCATACAGAATATATGCATATAATACACAAAATATGTTCTGCATACAAAATCTATACTAAAAATGCTAAAAATATGATGTTAATGTGCTGTTGAGAACATAGCTAACATATGAATGCATGTTTTAAACGCTATGGTTTCAGGACAGATTTTGGTATGTTTAGAACCAAGCCTGCTGTGAGCTAAATTCACCAAACTGTGTAGTATACAACCTAAGCATGCTGCAAATGCACTGCACTTGACTTAACCATTTGTTTCTAATGTGAGGAACTGGAAGGGATGACAAAAATAAATATTATCCGTTTTTATCACTGTACTCACCTTATTTGATTGAATTGAATTTTAGTTTAACTCATAATTAAATCAAACGTGAAATGATTGTTTATTTCCATTTCACTACATTGAAGCATACTACTGTTTTAAATATTTACTGTTGAATACTGCTTGTAGTGTTTCAAAAAAATTTTGTGAGTATGCAGTACACAGTACATACTGTATATTACTGTATGTAGTACGCAAGTATTCCAACCAACTCTGACTTGATTCGTATGTGTCTTATCAATATTTTGTGTGTATGTGAGGTATCATTGATTGGTTTCCAGGGACTATAGTTTACTGATTTATTATACAAAAATATTTGACCACAGAAGAATGCTGCTATTGACCAATCAAGAATGAAGTATTCCAGAGAACCGTTGTTTGTTGCTGGCTCGTGAACTCAGAGGTTTGTTGTTCCCGTCCACCGTCAGGTGGTTCAGGGGTTAATTTGGTCTCCAGCTCAGTTTAAGCACTGCTTCACAGTCACAGCTGGGGTCCTAAAACCCTCCTCCCCTCCTCCAGATCGTGACTGGACACAGATAGGTGACTGAGATGAAGGCTTCTATAGTGAACGGTGTCATTTAGTTTCTGTAAATGTCTTTCACTTACATAGCACCAATCATTCATATGGCCATATTAATCCTAATCATCATATTACTGCATACAGTAGTATTATTCAACTTTATTACCACAAATTGAGATTGAGTTTAATGTTATTTTGACCCCTTTCTTCAATATAAAAATAATTAATTTCTCTCTCAAAAGAGTTATTTTGACTCTATTTGAAAGCCACATTTCCTGAATGAAGTATGTAATGGCATATTATTTTGGGTAAAAAAAAAAGAAGAGAAAAACCAAAACAAAATACAGTGAGGTCCAAACATCTGAGACCATTAGTGAAAATGCTTCTTTTGTACATTTTTCAAATGAATATACATTTTGACAAAATGACCCCGATTTTAGGGAAAAGTTTTAACTAGACCTAGAAATGAGATTTGCACATAAAATCATTTGATTTCCTAAAATTGTTTTAGATTTTCAATATGACTTTTTTTAAACAACACTATACCATTATAGTTTAGTTTAGTTTAGTTCAGACCAGACCACGCAAGTATGTGCATGTGTATTATGTGATTTAGATAAGCAGGTGTTTGTTTGCGGACAAAGACAGGTTGTCGACAGCTGTCACTCAGGTTGACGGGTTGGCCTGCAGACATATCAAAAACTTTGAGGTCATCAGGCCAACAGCTTTACCAGAACCATACAGAGAAACATTACTGATAAAACACACACTTATCTTAATGCCAGGAATGCTGGAGGCAACAGAGCCTTCCAGTGCTGCACATTACTGGGACATGAAACTGTGTGTACTGTATATAGCGTGTGTGAATATGCATGTTTGTAAAAGGTTTGATGATTGTAGATTTACACATAGTGACAGTTATGTCAGTACAGATCATAATAAAGATGCTTATTTAACTGTGGCTTGTTTGGTATGCAGCACTTATAAACTGTATCTTAGGTTTTGGCCTGGAACACCACTGGGAATCATGGGAAAACAGTCAAGCAGAAACATTAAAATGCATTGAACTGGTTAGAAATGATGAGCTGTTAACAGCACTGTCAGAATCTAGAATGAGCTGAAATTATCATGAGTGTATCAGGAGAGACGTGAAGGCTGATTTCCCATTATTCCCTTTGGCTTTAAACAGTATTTCCTGTTGTTTGGGCTGGGACGGCACTCAGGCACAAAACGTTTGGACTTTATGCCAAATACACACCAACCCATTTCCTGGAGCAATCCTGAGCACCACAATAACTACCAGATGTGCCTTTTCCAGTTTCTCTCTCTCTGAAAGAATTTGAAGTTTTTTTAATTCAATGGTTCTAATTTCTTTAAGCATTAAACATTACACATGCACATACAAAGCATGTTCCTAAATCAACTTCCTTTTGGTCTTAGATTAGATTAGTTAGTAGGAATGTATGATTATTTGTATTAAAACTTGTTAAAAATTCCAAATGTATTTATTTATTTAATTTTTCTGGTTGGTTAATAAAAGCAGTATAAAGGACATTTGACAGCTGTCATGTACTCATAAATCATAAGTGTTTGCATACAGAGAGGTTGTGTAGGGGACTATGTGTCTTTGATGTCTTGTCAAAACCACGAATGCTCTTCCTTTATTTAAAGCTGCATAAAAGAAATTAAAAAAGTTAAAAGAATGTCAAGTATAGATGAAGGCAGTGAAAGGAAAATTGGCAGTGCCTCAGATTCTTCCTGACTGTGTGTAGTGTTGCTACAGCATTAAGTAATCCACGCTTATCCTCATATTTAGGCCTGTAAAAGGACTTCGCATCTGTTGGCCTTCTGTATTATAAGAGCTAAATATGACAAAACCTTCCTTTAGGGACTTTCAGGAATGTTCTAGTTTAAAAAAAAAAACATTTATCAGTAAAGTAATGGTATTTCAGCATTTCCAACAGAAATGTCTTTCACTTAAAAACAATGAATAAAAATAATACAAAATAAAATAACATTTTACAAACCTGATTCCAAAAAAGTTGGGACACTTTACAAACTGTGAGTAAAAAAGGAATGGAATAATTTACAAATCTCATAAACTTGTATTTTATTCACAATAGAATATAGATAAAGTATCAAATGGTGAAAGTGAGACATTTTGAAATGAGAGATATAATGAGAGATACACATTCCAAAAAAGTTGGGACAGGTAGCAATAAGAGGCCGGAAAGTTAAATGTATATATAAGGAACAGCTGGAGGACCAATTTGCAACTTATTAGGTCAATTGTTAACATGATTGGGTATAAAAAGAGCCTCTCAGAGTGGCAGTGTCTTTCAGAAGTCGAGATGGGCAGATAGAATACAAAAGGATTAGAGAGCTATTTTTTATTTAAGAAAACGAGCAGCAAATGAATAATATAAATAATAATAATTATTATTAATAATAATAATAGCCAGTAGGTTGCTGCCTATTTAGACTACACATAATTAAATTATTAAACGGTTGTATATGGTTTGTATTAGTCTGTAGTTGTAATTGTAATACATTTATTTTAAAAAATAAATAAAAAAAGTAGAAGTCTATGTCCTCATTTAGATAGCAGAAAATCTGTGTGTGTCACTGCATTAATCCTCTGTTTTTGGCAAAACTGTCATCAACACATAATCTACGCTGATCTTGCCATCCTTTTTTTATTGCTTTATTTAATTTACTTAATCTCTTGCTAAATATATTCTCCCTTGAACACAGATGGAAGAGACTGGTCCATCTTGATATGCCTAAAGGGCTCTGAAAAAAGTTGCCTGCGAAAAATCAACTTCGCCCATCCACAGCACCAACAAATGGTAAGACCACCCACTCCCTATAGCCTATATCCAGCGCTCTTGAAGAGATTCCAGTTTATGATGCAATGCAATGCATAATAATGATAAAAAAAAATTGTATTATAGCTCTGACACTGAGAAGGAAAAGCAAACAAACACTAAGTGCTAATGCCAAATGTTTTTTGTTTGAAATGCATGTAAAATAAGATCTGGTCCAGAGATTCAAAGGAATTTTTATAGAAACCAGGATGCAGGATCCAGTATCCTCAACTCCTCTGATCTCACACTCTAAATGCAGAAAACCAGTCTATAAGAACCTGAACCATTCTTGTAATTTTACTTCCGATTAATCTGAAACCTGTATTTAGTAATGCTTGTATAATGATGAGATTTGCTTAAATACCCCAGCTGTTGTGAGTCTCCTGAGACCGTTATAGTTCTGGACGTGATCCAAGAACAACTGCTACTTACTGTCTCCGTTATTAAATCACTCTCGTTCATAAGCTGTTAGTCATTTCACGGGATCTTAAGGCATTAATGAAGGCTGACTGTTTGAAATGCTTTTAAACTATCTGTTATGGTGGTCTTGGTTAAACTCTGACCTCTGATCCCTCCGGGGTTAAATCTCCATACAGGTTAACATAATACCAGCCTTTGCAGGAGTGTTTCTGGACATGGGCGGAGTCTGCCGGTTTCTGACGGACAGCCAGCTGTCAGGTGAGCAGCAATGTTCTAAGCATTTCTTTAACACAGATACTGAGAAAGTAATGCAATTTTGCAGCCACAACATGATTTCCAGTTTCAAATGACTTTGTTCTGTGGAAGACAAAAGGAAATGTTTTAAAGGAATGCAGTATATTGCATGAAATTGACTTTTGTGCAAAAATGTTTTAGGGATAGTTCTCATTAATGAAGTTTCTGTGATCATTTATTTGCCCTCATGTGGTTCCAAACTTAACTCCAAACTGTGGAATACAAAGCTGCCTATTTTTAGCAGTTTTTGTCTTTATAATGAAAGTCAATGGGGTCCAATCAGTCATTGTAGTATCATCTATATTAATATTTTGAAGGAGCTTTTATTTTATCTTCTCAGTTTTCTTTTTCAACTACCAAATATTACATTTAATAGTTTTAGTTTTAGTTAACAGCATTAGATCCAAAACAACCGCTTTCACCACTTTAATTGGTTAAAAAAAAGTTCAGTCCTAATTTAACTGACATCTCCGACAATGCAGTGTGTGTCTGTGACACACTTCTGTCAGGTGTGTATGGGAGCGTTTTAAGCTTGTCTCTGTAATTACTTATAAAGGTCAGTGTCAAGGGTGATATTTACCGTGAGTAACTCTCTGCTGCAGGGATATTAAAAGGCAAGTGCACATCATAAATGCCATTTAATAACAGCCATAGTGAGTTATCGCTTCTTCAGAAAGTCGCTTTCTTCTTATATGTGAGAACGCTGCATTACAAAGCTCTTTGAACCTGTTCACGCTTAATTTCACTGCTTTGAACCAATTATGAACATCACTTCTGAAAGACCTCATAGGAGGAGAACAGTGCTTACTTTCTATGACAATAATTACTGATTTTTCACCCGCTGGCCCTATGGCATCAATACTGCCCAGCTTCAGAAAAGGAGGCTTTGTCTCTGACCCTGAAACAATATTGTCCTTCCTGTTGGCCCGACACCCACAGAAATATGAACAATTGAGTCCTGGTGTTTGGGGTTTGGCTAGGCCAGGTGATGCCCTCTTTATAATGGTATCGGAAGGCAGGCATACTGTAGAGTGCACAAATATACACATGACATGGACGGGTCAGTGACCAAGTTGAATGTAAGCTCAGCATAGCTCACACACTTAGGTAGGGAGTGACCCTGACTTTGGCAGAAGCACGGGTTACAGAGATCTTGATGTTTTTCCAAGTGTTTCTTTGGGGCCCAAGGCTGGTGTGTCATGTGGTTTAACTGAACGAGGTTTGGAGATGTGCACTATAGACATGTTTGAGAGTATTAAGTATTGCTTGAGCTGTATGGAGTGGTGGCATCTTTTCTCTGAGGCTGGTGAGACATAGTGTGTTTCTGATTAAATGGTGACGCGGTGACTGGAATCACTGAAGGAATTTTCATTCGCAAAGTACTGCCAGAAAACCACTCACTTACTCAGAAATGCTGAGCTGTGCATGCGCTGATATGAGGACTAGTAATCACGCACATTAACTTTTGTAGGTCTTGAATTAAGATATATTTTTGCAATACGGTGATCCTAATCACAAATAGTGATCTGAGTCTAGCAATGGTAGCTACAGTACCTTGTGCAGTGCCACAGAAATACAAACCCAGAAAATGACAAAATGCATCATTTATTGACTGCTTAAAATTCACAGGATTAATATAGCCTAGTTTTTACCATATTTTGATCAAATAAATGCAGCCTTGGTGAGCATAAGAGACTTTGTTCAAAAACTAAAAGAAAAAAAAAAATCGACATTGTGTTAACCAAATTCTGAGGCAGATCTGCTTGATGACGAAATGTGGTCCCAGAATGAACGGTGACATTGAAAATCATTCAAACACGTAAAATATGACCTGGTATTTGTGTGTGCTATGTATTTGTATGTTGAGACTAACATGCAGTTAGCTAAGCATCAAATTCTATTGAAATTATTTGTGATTCAAGTCTATTGCGTGCTTCATATTTGGGTTGCAGAGTTATTGCCTATGGAGACTTATGAGGTTACACGGCTGTTAGCTGTGTGGACCATTAGGAGTAAGGCAGCTCACCGTGTTTTAGAACAGAGCTGCAGTTTACGTTTCACAGAAGCAAAGCGTGCATGTGAGAAACGTGGCCAGACCCAATGATTTAATAACGTGGTATCTCTAGACACATGTCTGGAGGTCTTTGTGGAAAGAATTGAAGTAGCTTTGGCCTTCATGTCGATACATGTGCAGTGTGTCTTCCTCACAGAGGAAATCAATGTGCCTGAACTTCTCCCATCTGTTTTCCATCTCAGGAGTGACATTACCAATACGTCCTTCTGCCTGCGCTTTTTCCACATCTCCACAAGAGGGAACCCCGAATGTTGCTGAAGATGAATGGTAAGTCATGCCACATCTGAGGGGAATGGCAAACCAAAAATATTACGATGTCAATTTTCTCTTCAGCGTTATTGTGATTGTATCCTACAGGAGGCGGCCAATCACATTCAGCCATTCGGACACTCAGAGCATGAATGCCACCATAAACGTGTACGTCTTGGTTACTTCAGCAACACCGCTGACCGCTTTCGTCCACCGCACAGCCTTGGTCAAACCCCACTTGGATAAAACTAGTTATACCACCGAGGTAAGAACGCATTCTCCTTGAAGTGGAAGCTGTAAAACAATTACTGTTAAAATAAAACAATATCTCTGAATCCCAATACTCAAACGAGCTTAGAAGTGATTATTAGGTGCCTTTTAGCTATTTCAATAAGCTTTTATATTTTTTAAATCCGATAAGATTGCAGTCTTAATATTGCAGTTTGGATCCCAGTGCTGCCGTTTACTGATGATAAAAGCTTGGCTAGGCATTGATTCCCCATGTGATGTTTATTAGGCCTCCACAGCTGCGAAACACCACTCTCATTGCAGTTTAACACTCTCTCTCTCTCTCTCTCTCTCTCTCTCTCTGTGTGAGTGTGTCTAATGCTAGATTACTGAAGAGGCTTCAGTCAGAGTCTTGTTAACAGCTGGAGGGCACTTTGAGATCTAATAAAACACAGATCATATTTACTGAGTTTCAATAGTTGATAAAAGAGCCCTGACAAACAGGCAGATCACAATAAAGTCTGCTCTTTCCCTTCTGGTTCTCGGTGTGTGAGTATGATATAGATCTAATGCAAAACTTAGTGTTGGACCACTTGTGTGCAACAGTGTTTGTGCTTGTGACAAGACTTCCGTTTAGTGGCATCTTCATTAGAAGTAAAAAAACAAACAGTATACTACAGCTAAATATATACAGTGGGGCTCGAAAGTTTGGGCTCCCCTTGCAGAATTTGAGAAAATGTGAGTAATTTTCAAAAAATAAGAGAGATCATACTAAATGCATGTTATTTTTTATGTAGTACTGTCCCGAGTAAGATATTGTACATAAAAGATATTAACATTTAGTCCACAAGACAAAAAAATTGCTGAAATTATTAAAATAACCCCACTCAAAAGTTTGGGAACCCTTGGTTCTTAGTACTGTGTGTGGTCACCTGATGATCTTAGACTCTCTTTCTGTTTTGTGATGGTTGTGCACGAGTCCCTTGTTGGTTCTGAACAGTTAAACTGAGCAGCGTTCTTCAGAAAAATCTTTAAGGTCCTGCAGATTCTTCAGTTTTCCCAGCATCTTTGCATATTTGAACCCTTTCCAGCAGTGACTTTATGATTTTGAGATGCATCTTTTCAGACTGAGGACATTTGAGGGACTCAAACACAACTATTTAAAAAGATTCAAACATTCACTGATGCTCCAGAAGGAAACTAGATGCATTAAGAGCTGGGGGGTGAAAACTTTCAGAATTTGAAGATCAAGGTAAATTGTACTTAATTTGTGTACCGGGAAACATACATCTATCTTCTGTTCATATTTCAACAAAATAAGACAAATTTGGCCATCTTCATCGTGTTCAAAAGTTTTCACCCCCCAGCTCTTAATGCATCTTGTTTGCTTCTGGAGCATCAGTGAATGTTGTGCATGAGTTGAAGGGACTCATGCACAACCATCACAAAACAGAAAGACAGTCGAGGATCATCAGGTGACAGCACACAGTATTAAAAACCAAGGGTTCCCAAACTTTTGAGTGGGGATATTTTAATAATTTCAGCATTTTTTTTGTCTTGCTCACATTTGCACAGATTCTGCAAGGGGTGCCCAAACTTTCGAGCCCCACTGTATATGGGTCAAAGATGAGACATCTCATTTTGGTGAACACGTCAAATTAAATCCACAAAAGTGAACTTATATATACAGAATGCATATATTTATGTAAAAATCAAACATACTCGTTCTGACCTGTACTTACTAAAATATATATAAAGAATAAGTGATAATACTGCATTTCATTATACTTTAAATGATTAAAAAACTTCTTGCTGACTAGTTGGTAAAACTTTTGATTTTAAATGACAAATAATTCGTATTTTAGGGATGCACTGTGAATTATTATTATTATTTTTTTCTGTAAATCATGGTAAAAATATATGATAGTAATATTTTTTATTGCTCTGAGAAAAATAAAACGACACATTCTTATGTATGGGGAAAAAATTAAAGCTGCATTAAAATGTAATTTATGGTGCTTGAAACCCCATTTTTGTTTTTGAACCTTATGTACAAATCAAGTGATAGCCATGATTTATTTATTGTATTTTTTACCTGTTGACTGTAGTAATAGACTATTGTTGTTCTACTGCCCTCTACTGGCAGCGCTTGGTAATCACTCTTCAGCTCAGCTCAGCTGCCTCTGTCTGTTGTACAATGGAAAGGTTTCTCTGTCGAGAGTTAATGTGTTGATACTAGTATGTGTGCAAATCATTCAATCACAAATCAAGGATCAATCTCTTGTCCAAGTGAGAGAGTTTTTGTCTTCGTTACTGTATCTGCAGCGGTAGAGGTATGAATGTCTGCCATTGTTCAATCATTATTGATGAACAGGATTTCTGGTGTTGAAATTGGAGTGTTCTGCTCAATCTGTTTAGAGAGGCTGAATGATGAAGTAATAAGATCTCTGTTTGCCTCTCAGCTTTTAGTTCATGTACTGTGTCCGACTGATTTAGACCTCTCTCTTTCAGTTGCAGGTATTCTTTAGAGAAAGACTGGGTCCTGTTCTCTCTCATAAGGTCATTGAGCACATGAATCGCATCATCAGTGACATCCTGAAAGCTGCTTTATTAACCACAAAGGACAGCAGCTCCTCATCCAGGTCAAAAACACATACTTCAACCAGAAAATGACAAATTTAAGTGTATTATAAGTGTATTATAAACATGTATTATGTATATTTATATATACTTAAACCTGATGGTTTTGTGAAATTAAGAACTTTTTTTAAAGTACTTCATAATTGTATTAAATTATTATTTTACATTTTACTTTAAAAGCCATTATTATTATTAATAATGATGATGAGAATTTTGGGGTTAACTGTATTTATAATTATATGCTATGCATTGTGTTTTGATCAATGGATTAGTACAATTTAGTGTTCTGTGTTTCTTATAGGTGTCAGCGGTGTTTTCAATTAATGACCTTCTCATTCCACTATAATTCCTCTCTTGATCCGGTAGTGGTAAAGGTAAGGATAAACACCAGTTTGATAAGGATGCTGAAAAATTACACAACTGTTACAGTAGATAATATTCCATGCAAGCTCTCAATTTGACCACTAGATGGCAGCATATTAATACACATTCACATGTCTCTTTCTGTCTTAGCTTCAGACTGATCTACACTTTGACGGAATGAAGGACCCTCACTTTGATGGACAGATAGCCAAGGAGTATATGCTGGAGGATGTGCTGAAACTGCTTTTCCCAGGATGCAGCAGCGATGCCGAGGAGCCTAGTTTGCAGTTTAGATCAAAAGAGGAGAACCAAAACCAAAAGGTGAAACTCGCTTCAGTTTTTTCCTGGCATTACCATATGCAAGTGAACTAATTAACTAAATTGAGCCAGTGAAAAAAGACAATTCATTTCATAAAAAAAAATATATATATATATTTTACTCTTATAATTTGCCATGCTTTACAAACAGTCGGTTTGTATTTATTTTGTTACTTTTCATTTTTGTTGCTTTGTAAAATAGTCTTTTTTTTAAGCATTTCAGTAGTGTCTATTGTTGTCTAATTATTTGAACTTGTCATGCAGTACGGTGACTGTGAAGGGCCAAACGGTCTGTGTCTGCCTCCAGATGAGATGCATTTATTGCAACAGTTTAATCAGCACCTCAAAAGACCAGGACCCTTTCAGCTGGTAAAAACACATTTTATGCACTTTCAAATGTTCTCGTATTAGCTATAGCATATTGATGACTTCAAAGCTTATTAATATGGACTAACAGGCACATATGCAATTGAATTGGATTTAATGTAATGTGAAATCAGACTTGTGTGTGTGTGTGTGTGTTGGCAGCTCTATCCTACATGTCCTCTTCCTGACGATCCTCAGCATGATCTAATCCAGACAGAGTCCCTCAGCGCACTGGATTATGGATGGAGACCAGCTCTCATGGCTCTGCTCCAAGAGCTCAGCCTTTACTACACGAGAAAACATCAGACTGAAAGGTTTCAACACACAAGATCATATCATCAAAACGTATTCTTTCTCCAGCGCTGAAATGAGTTATGCTGCAAGCATGCAAAAATCCTGCAAGGGTTCTGGAGATAATATCATACAAATCATTATTTTATATTCAGTCATTCTTAGTGGTGACCTGTGGTGCTTTGGGTCACCTGCAGTCCAGTCGAAACATTTATTTTTACAGATTAACTCCCAAACCTCCTGATGTCTTTTATATATATCTTTACATATAACTACAGTCTAATAAACGTTTGCATTTCGCTGCAAAAGCATAGTCAGAATAACATCATTTCAGATATTCTTGCATTTTTCACTTGCAGCCAGTGAAAATATAGACAAGGTAAGTACATATCTGTGCAAAAAAAGTTATTGTTGAGCCAACCATCTGAGCCATCTTGTTATTATCTGTGATGACGGGGTCTGTGTGCTGGTTGGCGGGAAGTAAATTGTCTGCATCTGTCTGGCTGGATTGGAATCCAAACCGAGACACAACTCTGTTGCACGATTATATAAAGGTCTTTGAGCATACTGCATTGATTGCATTTCAAACAAATTAAGACACTTTTTCAAGCCAGCACTGATTGTTTTTATGTTAAAAAACAGTGGTGGGAAAAGCCATTAAAAGGCTCCCTTTTGCGATTCCTGGAAGAAAAAAAATCTTCTAACATCTCATGCTTCCAATCACTTGTATTTAACAGACCATTATAGAGCACTTGCTGAGTTTCCTACTAAAAATTGCTGCGTTTTCTATAATTCCAACAGCTTGGATGATCCAAAGAGCCTAGAGGCATCAGACCCGCTGTCAAGAAAAGGCAAGTAGCATGTGGTAACATAGCCTGACTATATGAATTACAAATAGACACTAGATTTGTTTTTATGAAACGCCAACTGTTTTTAACTTAATCAGAAAATACAAATCAACTATTAAATGTGCCTTACTCGCTATTTTCAAGGGAGGTGTGTTGATCCCCACCTGAGGCAGTTGTACACAGACCCTCCGATGGTGCTGATGCCAGCGTTTAATGCACGGGAGAAGGAATATCGAGCCGAGGTTCCCTTTGATGTGATCACCATTCGTATCCGGCCTGAAGCAGTCAGCCCTCATTGCCACATTCACCTGGATGAACATCGTGGACCCAGGTAAACCAAACACAACTTGCTTAACCACAAACTCAGCTGCCACATTGTAGAATTAAATACTGTGGCATTACAATTTAGCATTTGTGTACAGTAATGTAGTTTTTCACTGCCTTTTTCTTGGTAATCAGATCTGGCTTCTTATGTGTCAGCTCAAACTCACTTCACCATTTGATTTGATTATCAGATTAATTTATGAATATACTTTCCCATGCCTGGCAAGTCACACACATATATTGTAAATCCCTGATTTCTATCTGTTAGACTCTTACAGAGTGTAATTTCTAATACCGTATTTTTCGGACTATAAGCCGCACCTGAGTATAAGTCGCATCAGTCCAAATATACGTCATGATGAGGAAAAAAACATATAAGTCGCACTGGACTATAAGTTTATTTAGAACCAAGAACCAAGAGAAAACATTACCATCTACAGCCACGAGAGGGCGCTATATGTCTTCAATGTAGACTACAGGAGAACTGAGCAGCACAGAGCGCCCTCTCGTGGCTGTAGACGGTAATGTTTTCTATTGGTTCATTTCTCTTGGTTCATTTCTCTCGGTTCATGTCAAATTAATTTTGATAAACAAGTCGCACCTGACTATAAGTCGCAGGACCAGCCAAACTATGAAAAAAAAGTGCGACTTATAATCTGGAAAATACGTACTCACAGAAGGGTTAAAAAAGCTTTTACATATTTTAATCTGACCCTGACCCGAGATCATAACAGGAGGCTGAAGTATTGGGCAATTATTAAAATGACATTATAAGTGTGCATATGCGATCAAGTACTCAGTTTCTCAGAACTCTTCTCTGTTTCCTTCAGGATGGCAAACTACCCGGTTGGCCTGGGCAACAGCAGAATCAACATTCTGGTGATGGACGAATCAGAGGCTGAGCCCATCGTCATGACGATATACACTCTGTACATATACCGTGAAAGCAGGCCCAGTCTGCCAATGTTTGAGGAGTATGTGATGTGCAGCTTCATGCAGGTACGCAGGACAAAAACACACACACTCCCGCCAGCTCCTCTAACACACACATCTGTCTAAAAGGAATTTGTCGGCCAGCTTATGAAGTTTGTTACATTCCTAGGTTATTTTAAGCGCTGGAAATTTCTTATAGTCCACAAGATGTGAGGTGTGGATCTCATATTTTTCATTTCATTTTTAATGCAGTAAAGTTTTTAGAACTGATTCTGGACCATACCGGCACTTTCTTTGTCATGGATGTTCAGGTTTCAGTGCCTGTTCAGTACTGATCGTAGAATCACAGTTAAAGTGGATCACAGCAGGTTTCTGTCACGTGTGTGTGCATACATTTGTCTGAAATTGAGAAATTATTTAGTAGTTTCTATTTATATTCATCTATATTTACCAATATATATTTTACCAGATCATTTAAGGCGAGACAATTAAGTAGTACTTACATACACCGAACTTTACAGTTTTATACTTATATTCTGAAGGTTTTTACAGAAGGGGTTGTTCATATATATTTTGCCTGTTTTTTTACAATGTTTTATTCCTTAAAAAAATGATGGAAGAAAAATTCTGGCTGTTGTCAGTATTTTCTGATTTATGGAGTGATAAAAAGAGATCCCCTCTGTAAAAACCTTTTGAGTCTAATATGTCAACAAAATGAAACATTTCATTTTGAACCTGGCTTCATCCAATGTTTGAATTTTTTCTAAAATATTGTATGCAAATCAGCACATATTTAATTACATAACGCCTTATTTGCATATTTAAACATATCATTTTGAAAAACTGCGAGCACATTTATTATATACAGAATGTTATCATCCATTGGTGTGGATGCTACAAAAACTTAACCTTTTAAAATGTACACTTTTCTACCTTTATAGTTACTAATATGTACACTAATATGTCCCTTTAAGATGCTAATATGGAAATGTACCATCCAGTGCCAGCATTTGTACCTTTATTTCTGAGAGCGTAGTTATTGTTAGAATTCCTTATAGTTACCATTCTTGGTTTGGATGGGCCTTAACGCTGTTTTTGCTACTGAATTAGGCATGATTTAAATATTCCGCAGTTTATTCCAATTTTCTTTCACTACTTACTAATGGCTACATTGTATTTCATGCTTAACTGGATCAAAGTGATGCAACAGAATAGCACAAAGCAGAATGAGAAGAAATGAGAGACAGTGTTCGTGACTTCTAGCGAGCGCCAGTTCCTAATGAACGTTTTTTTATGGCTGTGTATCTCCAGTTATCATGTGCTGATGACAGCACCACCCCTAGGGAGTCATGTTTGGTTGGAGCTTTAGAGAGCATGAACCACTTTCTGTCTTAAGAGTCATAAATAAGTTAGGTGTGAGTTACTGGAGTGTTTTCTATAAAGATTCAGAACTTCAAAAGCTACCAAGTGTTGAGCTGTGAGTATTCTTAATAAGTTAATCCCATTCGCTAGTTGTATTTTTGTTAAATGAACATAGGGAATTAATCAAATTGCTCCATTTATTCTCAATTGTTCAGTTCTTTTCTGTGGAATGGTTGAACACTAAAGACAAGACAAATATTAATATCAGGTTAATAACAGCTATAGATTAGATTGTATGGTTTGAAGTTATCAGCCGGACCAACTGATGAGACTGTGGCCTGTGTTGAAGATCTCTTTTTGGTCTTCAATGTGTATGAGGATTGAGATTGAGAACCGATCCTTTACATACAACATTCCTTCATTTATCCCTTGATCCCTGGAGAGCAGAATGGGCTGGAAATCAAGCATTTTATCACGTTTCCCTTCAAAGACCAATCAAAAGGTTTTCTGAGGCCTTATTTACAGCGAGGAAAACACATAACTCTTCTCTTTGTGCATCATCGACACGATCCGAAAACCATAAGCAGCATCAGTATTTACTGACTAGCAGTCACATGGCTATAGTCAAAGCAACCTTTTGTTGACGTTACCAAAAGAGATCAGTATGTGTCAAAGGAGAATTCACTTCTTTCAGCACCATGTGTACCTCATTAATACACACAGGACTTCCTGACCTCATCCAGCAAATAAATGCGAGCACTAAGCTTGATGAATTGTTCACTGTTTTGAAAACATCCAGCTGGGAAGCTTATGTTTGCAGCACATTAGATTTGTCATTCATTCACACATTTAACGATGACTTTAAGCATAACCCAACATTTTTAGTGGTGATGTCAGTTTGGTCAGGTTTATGGAATGTGTGTGTGTGTGTGTGTGTGTGTGTGTGTGTATGTATGTGTATATGTATATGTTTATATATATGTGAATGTATATATGCATATGTATATTTGTGTGTGTGTGTGTGTGTGTGTATATATATATATATATATATATATATATATATATATATATATATATATATATATATATATATATATATATATATATATATATATATGTATATGTGTGTGTGTATATATATGTATATATGTGTATATATTTGTGTGTGTGTGTGTGTGTATAGAGAAAGAGAGAGAGTTTAATTAAACATTGGCATTTTCCTGCATTTAGTAAGACTAAATTTAAATGCATTGTTACATTTACCATAAATGTATTACCTCTAAAATAATGATTATAAAAAAACACAGGACTTTTTATCCAATAAAACTTAATTGTGTTGGCTGTAAAATAGACACACACACACACACACACAAAAAGTTGATTGCACACTTTGTTGACCTGTATGACTTGACACAAAATAATATATTTTAAATAGTTTTTCAGCTGTTTTGTCTGTATAATGTGAAAGCGTCATCATTATCTGTTCAAAACAACATTTTATTGATTGTATGGATAAAAAAACACTGCAACATTTTTCTAAATATCATCTTTTGTGTTGCATGAATTATATTCAAGTAATTTATGACAGAATAATAATTTTTACATGAATCATCTCTTTAAGTGACTGGTTGGCTTTAAAGCTTTCAGAGCACACAGTTCCTCTGTCTCTTCTCGGCTCTGTGTTGACATCTAGCTTGTGATGGAATGATTTCGAAGTAGGAAGCATTTTTCTTTTCCTCAGCAGGAGCCACAGTGTGGTTTTAGAGATCTGGCGCTTTTCCCCTGCGCATGACGGGTGTTTTTCAAGCCTGGAGGTGACATTCAGACATAACGGAGATTGGTTGATTTATATGTAGATATTTTATTTAGGGAAATTTCCCAAAACTCAGTTGTAGCATAATCTGAAATAAACACTTTCGTTTTCCATTTTTGTATTTCTAACTCGAGCTAAAAATCAGAGGGTGGTCTTGAGGGAAAACAATGCAGGATTCTTTAATTCTTTCCAACTGCATCTGCGCATCTTTTTACACCACAAGCCTTCTTGGCTTCTAAACCGCAGTTCACACAAGCGTTTAAACTGCTGGATCGACAACAGTGAAACAATGCATGGGTCTCAACTTAACTTGACTCGGCCTCATATAAACACATTTTGTTCATGCCGATGACGATATCCATATTCTGACTCACAGAACATTTCTCTGTCCAATCCTTAGACAGATTAGTGTGGAAAACATTAGTGCTGAAAGGACAGGGGAGGCAAGGTGGCAGCGCAAAGGTATTCTTTTAAAGCTGCGGTATGTAGACGTCCACGTGTGCCATCTGTCCTTCCTCTCAACCCACTTCCTGTTTGCCATTAGAACCCTCAGCATCCATCAAAAGCTCTGCAGAGACAAGCAAGCACCACTTTTTAAACTCTCTGATGCCAAAGCAATTAGATTAGCATGTGTGATTGGATCAGTAAAGGGAAATTCACTCAAAAAGTGGAAATCATTTACTTGCACTGAAGAATTTCAAACCAAATACAAAAAATGTTCTCCATACAGTGGATATCAATAGGGTCCAATGTTGTTTGACAAGATATCTTCAGAAGACTTGAAGAAAAAACTTGTAAAAGTGGCATGGACCACCTTAAGGATACATTTGTGGTGTTTTTGCATCTATATTTGAAGCCTTAAAGCTTCTAAAGATCTGTTCCTTAAAATATATATACCTCAGCTGCTCTGGGATGGTGGAACGTTACTTAATTTTCTCCATTCTGAAGCAGTTAAATTGAGTTTGTCTGTCCACTGTTCTTTCTATGGCTATTGAGGGTCTTTGTCTGGTGTTGTCATTAGTCAACTGACCCCGGCTCCTAAAGCCCTCTCCAGCAGAGAAGTGTACCGCTGCAGGTTTGGCACATTGGTATGTGTGTATGTGTGTGTGTGTGGAATCTGGATTTATGGAATATGGAGCTGGTAATTAGGAGAAGGGGCATTTCCGGTCTCACCCCTGGCACTGTTAATATATAGAAGAGGTCTTTTTAAAATAGTGTGACCTTTTAAGTCCTGTATGCCTTATAAAACCAATGAAGTGCTAAAGATGTAATGGTCTGGTAGGAATCTGTTTTTGTAGGGAAACATGACATGAGTTGGACAATCTGATTTTTTTTTTTTTGTCTTTTTCTGATTTGTCTGACCTCAACCAAATGACAAAGAGAAAACCAGTAGACAGTTTGAAAGTTGTTTACTCAACTCAGTGCATTTTATAACATCCAAGTGAAGGATAAAACACCATGTCAGAAAAAAAGTAAAATATAAACAACAAAATGAGTGTAAGATGTTAAAATTGGGTGTTCTTGGTGGAAAACATTGTCTAAATCGAAGAAGTATTCAAGTATTCTAAATCAAAGAAGATACTGAATAAATTGTATAAAAAAATGTGTATATTAATAATATACACTCTTGTTCAAAAGTTTGGTGTCAGTAAGATGTTTTAATGTTCTTGAATGATGTCTCTTATGCTCACCAATGCTGCATTTATTTAATAACAAAATGTAGTAAAAAAAAATGTAATATTGTTAAAAAACGAGTACAATTTAATATAACTGTTTTAGTATATTTTAAAATGGAATTTTATTCATGTGATGACAGCTGAGTTTTCAACATCATTGCTCCCAGTGTCACACGACCTTTCAGAAATGATTATAATATGTTGTTTCCCTGTTCAAAAACATTATTACTAATAATCGTATAATTTATTAAAATTCTACAAATTATATAATTTATATTCCAAATAATTAAAATGTATTTATTTAAATATACATTTAAATTTATTTTATTATGTATTGACAGACTCTATATCTTGACAAGCTTTAAGAAAAAAAGAAAAAAACCAACAACTGCAAACTGAATTGTCAGTATGTGAATGTGTTGCTTCAGTCCATTTAACTAACTCCCAAAAACCACCTGGACTCTTTCCCTACCAAGTGCTCTATCATTTGTTCTCATTTCATTTTTTTCTCTCATCTCTTCCCCCTCCACATCAGTGGGTCAGCGAGAGTACCATGATGGTCAGAGCTGGATGTCTGTAAACTGGGCAGGGGGTTAAGGACCACCAGCAACACCTACCAAAACACCAAACACAAGCTCCATTCACCCTGCTGGGCTTTGAAGTACTCTCAAGTGTCTCTGTATTGTCAGGCTTAAACAGAATGTTGCCTGTTTGTTGGGGCAATTTGATTTTAAATGAGTTGAAGATGACACAGGCAGGATGGCAGGTATGCGAACAGTTATTACACCCGCTCACGAAGGCTCGTATTGATGTATTGACTCACATACAAGCATGTTCCTCCGTCTTCCTGTGTGAATCCCTGCTTTCATCTTGTAGTGAAAACAAACACACCAAAGACAATTGTGAAGATAGCACCATTCTAATGATGCCTGTGAACATGAAAATGCAAAAAAACCAAAGGAAACTGATCTTAATACCAGCTGAAAAGAGACTCGGAGAACATTTAATGAGGCTCCTTTGTAATGCGCTTGTACTGGTATTGTTATACTTGACCAACATGTTTCTGACAGATTCTGTCTCCTCATCAGTCTCAAACAGCTTCAAAACTGTTTTGTAAAGAAAATTACTTATGTTTGATCTTCAGAGAGCAATCTGCAAATGAAAGCACGTGAGCGAGTTCGGACACTGAGTTCACCTGAAGGACTGCCGCTTTTGCATAGTTTTAATTTATACCTGTATGGTGTTGCGCTGTACGCCGTACGTGGATGATTCAGCTGTGGGCGACATCTTCTGGCAAGACGCGGCAATTCATTTGGTGTGCGACTTTCACAGTGAATTTGGGGTATTCTGTAGCCATGTAGCATAAATCAGTTGTATACTCATTATTGCTGTGCATTGTGTGATTGAATGAGTGCACTCGATTATTTCAAATAAGGTTTCAATCACCAGTACAAATGGCTGTCCCCTCGAATAGTGCCCCATTTAAGGTTATAGGTGGTGATTTCGAACACGGAGCATCTTCTTGTCATGATGTGGACTACACAAGCTACTGACGACTCGTTCAGGCTGGTCAGATTTATCTATCGTGCACTTTGCAGATTGTTTACTTTCACATTCAGCTACATTACACACTGCATGAAAGGCAGTTTTCGAAATCGCATAATAGGTGCACTTCAACATATTGTAATTTGTTTTACAATTTTTGAAAAAAAAATTTGTTTCATGGATGTAACCTGGCTTACAAACACTTGTTATCCAGTACTTTTTTGTACTAATTTTGCTATTCATTTATCCTTCAGTTTTCCTACTGCATTATTTGACTAGTTTCAATCAGGTGATGACCGATGGTTTTGATTGGGACGATTGATGGAGGTGGATGAATGGAGAGAGACAGGCGAGACTTCTTGAACCCACCCGCACCTTTCATCTCTCTCTTTCCCTCTCACACACTTTTTTTTTCCACTCTCTCCATCTCAAGCACTCACACTGGGTCTTGTTTTTTTTTTTTGCTCCATCAGGATCTGGGGTGGAATTAAAGAGATTATGTAGCAGTCCATATGTGCGCGTGATCGGAAGCTCTGCTTTTGAAGTCTGTCAGATCTGGGATTAAACTCTTACAGTAGTGTCTGGGTCAGAGCGGGCCACAGGTGGTGAATGCACATGCATGCACTTCTCCCAAGCAATGGTGTTAGAATGAGGGCTGTGTGTTACTCCTAACTTCTGTTTGAGTACTAGAGGACCAGGAATAAATCAGAGAACAAGCCTCCTCCTCTGTTTGGTGATTGTACATCTTATCGCTTGAGTTAAGGAGACTCAACACTTTTTTTTTTTCTTTTTTTTACACTTTTTTTGCCAGCTTTGTCTGTTCACCCTCTTTTTTGTTGTACACCTGTGTAACCTTGAGGGGAATTTACTTCAAATTGGTCACTAAAAATCTATTTGACACCAGTAAGATAAAAGTAATTGCTTAAGTGTGTCTAAAAAGTGAAGTTAGCTTTTGTCATTTAGTTGTAGATGCCTCTTAATTTTTTATTAGCTAATGCAATGGCATTCACACGTTTAAGTGTTTTTCTGTTGGACATAAAATTATACATTGTTAAGAATGTGAGTAACCAAACAGTAGCTGATATTTATGGGGAAAAAATACTATGGGGGACCAGGAACTGTTTGGTTACACACATTCTACAAAATATCATCTTTTGTCAAGAAATTCATACATGTTTGAAACAACATGAGCGTGAGTAAATGATGGCAGAATTAACATTTATGGGTGAACTGTCCCTGTCAAGGCAAGATGGGGTTTAGAACGGGTTTAGGGCCTGAGAAACATCCCCCATGGATCCTTGTTAAGAAATGTGAGCTCATGTGGTAAATTTTGGCCCTGGCTGCTGGTTTTCATTGAACAGTTCTGGCCAAAGCCCACTTTTTCTTTTTACCTAATCACTTGTTCTTATAAGCCGACTACTTCCTGCTCTGTCTTGTGCTTTTGTGGTCCAGCCAGCGTACCAATTATTTCACAATAACAAAACCACTGGCAGTTCACTATTAGTGTGGTCAGTAGACTTTATTATGCTTGAGTCAGTCTGTGTACTCCTTCAAAGATTATACAGTGTGGACCTTAAGTTGGATTGTTGTTATTTGTCTTTTCATATCAATTTGATCATTTATGTGTACTTTTTATTTTATATTTACTATATATATTCATTAATCATATCAGTGACCGTAAATATATTTGCAATATTATATATATATATATATATATATATATATATATATATATATAATTTTTTTTTTTTTTCAAATAAACTTTCTATTCATCAAAGGATCCTAAAAATGTGTGCATATTATGAATGAATTCTGAAGGATCATGTGACACTGAACACTGGAGTTAATGGTGGCTGAAAATTCAACATTGCGTTACAGTAATAAAATACATCTGAAAATATATTCCGACAGAAAAGGGTTATTTTAAAGTGTAATAATATTTCAACATTTTTACTGAATTTTTGATCAAATAAATTCAGCCTTGGTGTGAGTATAAGAAACATCTTTCAAAAACATTGAAAAATCTTACTGACCCCAAACTGCAGTAGCGCATATGCATATATATTTTTGTATACATTGTGTATTTATTTATATGCATAAAAACATGCATAGATATAAATATGCATACATTGAAAACGCTGCCATTGAGATGAATGAGAATGCTAACAGCTCTTTTCAGGTATTGCAAACCTTTCTGCCCTTGTCAGTTAAAGATAGATTTGCTTTGGCAGTTATTCATTCTGGCCAAAGTAAAGATGCAGCATTTTTGACCTTAGTCCAATTTGTCTTCGATGACTGGAAATTTCCCGCTGTTAAATCTCACACTTACGTTCCTGAATATCGTCTGTTTTCGTTTTTCAGCTCTCTTACCGAGAGACAGATTGGTGAAGTAAGAGCAGCTGTGAGTGTGCGTCTGTGTCCAACTGCCTCTACTCCTAACAGGACAGAAAGATCTCTTGATTAAAGGCAAGCTGTGTGCTTTTGACTTTATTTAATGCCTGTGTGTGAGTGTGGAGTGGGAACGGGGTCCGTGAGTTTGTGTTGCAGGTGGTTCAGGGCTGTGTAATATTACAGAGGAAGTTAGTGTGCGTGTTCTGAGAAGATGAGACTGACAGCTTTGACTTCTGCTTATTTCCTCACTGTAATTAGTAAATCCCTTACAGTTTGTTCGAGAAAGAGGAAAAGATAGTAAGAGAGAAACCGAAGAGACAGCTAACTAATTAATAGGCCCACCCGGGGCAGTTGAAATGGAGACAGTTAAAAGGATTTAATTTTACAAAGTGTTATGACTCAGCAGATTTAATTAATACAATTACATAAGCTGATTAAATTAAAGTAATTGCTAAAGATAACTATAAATATATAAATATAATACAACTTTAAATATATTATTTTTATTATTATATACATAATTATTATAATAATAACAATATATGAATGTAACATTTTTATATTAATTTAACATTTTTAACATTTAGAAAATGTTGTATTTTAATCACATAAAAATAAATTATTAGTTTAATCATTTTCAATAGAATGTAAACCATAACAACAGAAAATGTAAAAAATAAATAAATAAAGAAATTACTGAAGCTGATTAAATAAAATGAGGTTAAATCACTTTATTTTGAATTTATAAAATATAAAAAATATATAACAATTAAAAAAATAAGATATATATATGCGCAAAGCATTTGTTTGTTTGTTTTTTGTTTAATTTGTGTAGTAATATTATATTGTGATTATTTTAAATAGAATATAATTAATAAAAACAAAACAAATGAAATTTATTTATTTATTTATTTTTTCAGTTTCTCTTAATTTCCAAGACTTGTCAAGTCATCAGTTATAACTGACAGAGAAAGGAAATAAATTCAGAATTGTACTATCTTCTCATTGCATCCTTGTGTTCTATCTTCTGTAGATGATGGATGTTTATTTTGATTGCTCAGATCCTTTAATAGAGCTTGACTCGACACTGGATTCCATCTGTCATCTTCCATTAAGACTCAAATTTGTCAGAACTAAAGCTGTCGAAGACCATTTCAGTAAAATAATAAAATAAAAAAAATAGTGATGAAAGTGTTCAAACAGGTGAATCTCAAACCTCGTCAGCTTTGATGTGACCCCCTCAGAACAGATGCTGATGCAATCAGAGGTCATGAACCCCTGAACCCCTCCTGCCCTACAGTTCAACCTGGCCTGGAATGCATTTACAGTCAGCATATCCTATAATCATTCAGAAGACCATTGCAAATATCAGTAATAAGATATTTGTGTGTGTAATCATGTGGTTTATATTAGTGGAATCTACTGATCTCATATCAGATACAGACTTACAGTGTTCATTAATAGCAGTGGCATTGGATCTTCGTCCACATTTTATCTCATTTTGTGTATTATTTTTTTATGTTTGTATGAATTTAATTATTTAACAGAATTTTTAAACATTAAAATAGGTTACTTGGAATAAAATAAACATTAACTGTAATGAAATTAAATAAAATTAGCATAGTATGCACTTTACACATAATGTATTGCATACTGCATACGTTATACCACTACAGAAATTCTCTATATTTGTGAATTGAATGCGAAAATAAGGAAATTGGCAAACTTTATTTTGAGAATTTGAGATCTTCCTGTATTTTTATCTGCTCACTTCCATAAGTGTGTGCTTGTTTAGTTTATAGCTGGCAGTAGTTCTGCATTCAGCTCTAATAGAGATCTTCTGTATGAAAATATTCCAGATGTGGAGTAACGCTCCTCTTCAGATAACCTGACCTTATAAGAGCATGTCTATACTGTTTTTCAAAAGCTATATGAGCTGTTTGGCTTGGGCCTGCTACAGATGATTGCATCCATGTGTGTGTGTTCATGTATGTTTATCTGCATAGTTATGTTTGGAGACATAGAACTTAGAGCAGAACCTGAGACAGTTTGACAAACAGTAAAATGCATTATCTGTTGTTCTTTTTTGGGACTGCATAAAATAATAAATGAAATTATGGAGAATTTAAAATTCATGCTTTAATATTCATAAACAATCTTTAAATGCAGATTTTTCTGAAATAGTTTTTGTGTATAAAGCTGTTTTATTTATTTATTTATTTTCTTTTTCTTTACTTATTATTCTATCCAGAAATTTCTCACTCGTGTCCTGTGATCTTTCACTTGCTAAATGTAAATGCTCTCTCTCTGTTCTCTTAGCTGATTAAAGGATCTGGTCCGGATACCTCCTTTATATTCTTTTAAACAAAGCTCTTTGATGCCTGTAGCATATGCTGTTTCGGTTCCTCATCGTCCTTATTGAAATGAAACCCAATCGCTTGTTTTATAGTGTGAGGAATTGACTGACAGCATGACAATTCTATAGGATTACAATCCGCAATCCACAGGATTACATTAAACACTCTCAGTAAAGCCACTTCAGTCTTTCATAACAAAGGCTGTATTTCAATGACCAAATGGGGCATACAGCACTTCTCACAATGCACTTCATTTAATTACACTTTCATTTTTGCATTGATTAGTGTTGAAGAAAGCATGCAACAAATACATCAACTTATCTGCCATTTTCTAAGTCTTTTTGTTGGCTCAACACTTTCTAAATCTCTTTGTTGGCTGGACGTCCCACACTGATTTGTCATTTGTCAAATCAAGTTCCCTACTGACAAAATGTATTTGTTTCTTCACCTTATTTTCAGACCAAGAAAAGGTAATATTTGAGGAGAGCTTTTAAAAAGACTCGTCATTACAAAGATTCACAAAAATAAATGTAATATATATATTATTCTTTCATGATGTCATTTCCAAGGAACCACCACCGAATAAAACTGTAAAAAATTAAGGTAATTGCGAATTTTTTTTCTCACAATTTCAAGTTTACATCTCAATAATTTTTTCTCACAACTGAGTGAGACAAACTCACAAATCTGCCTTTTTTTCTCTGAATTGAAATATAAACATTAGGATTTATGAAGAAAATTATATTTTCTTACAAATGCAAATTAATTGCAATTCGGAGAAAAAGTCGTAATTGTAAAAAGTTGCAATTACCCTTTTATTTTTTATTCAGTCTAATGAATCATCAATTTAATCATCTAATGAATAAAATGGCAAAAAAAGAAGAAATATATTTATACAATTCATCATAACAGTTGATGTTCCCTTATCTTAACTTTTGTATAATTTTGCTGTAAAAGTTTCATTTTAACTACCATTTGCTTAACTTTCATCTGATATAGAAGATCACTTGATGCCGCTGGAATGGTTTTACATGTTTGAGGAAAGCTGTTAATCTCCTGCTTGTAAGTTTTTTTTTTTTTTTATGTCATTGCACTACAGCTGAAGGCTTTGTCTCCAATGGCGGCTTATTAAAAGAACCCTCTTAAGTGTGTGTCCTTCCTCTCAGAGGGCTTAAGACTCTCTCTCGAAACAAACTTTTAAAGATAAAAGCTACGCAGAGGGTTCTCGTGGAATCTGAAGGGGTTTGTGAGAGCTGGTACTAAAGCAGAGACCTCCGAGAGCACGGTCTGATGTACCACAATAATCCAGGCTTTTCTAGCAGCATGGGTCCACTTTGATCAGTGGAGATTTCACTGCCTTTGCTGTTGGTCTCTGACCCCTGTAACTAACACGACGTGGCTCGGCAAGCTTTCAGAACTTAAATATTCACACACACTTGGAAGACGCACACACAGTGGATGCATGGAAAACCGTCTTGCAAGAAGAGTGTGTAAGCGGTCTTACTGTATTTTCAGAATGTGTTTATATACACTACTGATCAAAAGTTTGGAAAAAGTAATATTTTTATTTAATATAATATTTATTATAATGTTGTTGAAAGAAGTCTTTATGCTTACCAATGTGACATTTTTCATTACAAATATGGTAAAAAACAGTAATATTGTCAAATGTTATCATTTCGATTTAAAGGAATTGTTTTCTCTTTGAATCCATTTTAATATGTATTTTATTCCTATGATGCAAAGCTGGATCAGACATTATTCCAGTCTTCAGTGACATATTACTAAAGAAATTAACACTCATATTCAGAAAAAATGTTCAAAGGGCAATAACGGCATTTATAATGTCTCTTTTTCTATTTCAAATAAGTGCTGTAGTTTTGAATGTTCTATTCATCAAATAATCCTGGAAAAATCTGTTAATATGAAATCTGTTAATACAACGTTAATATATATAATAATAATAATAATATATATATATATATATATATATAGATAGATAGATAGATAGATAGATAGATAGATAGATAGATAGATAGATAAGAATGTATGTCAATATTGAATAGTGTAATCTTAAGCATATCTCACAATCATATATTCAGTTTTTAACTGTTCATTAGAATTTTTTGACATTTAACTGTACTTGCTGCGTTTAAATTCTGTTTTAGTCTTTCATCAATACAATAATATGAATAATTCAAACATCCTTGAATTTATGCTTTCATTTATGTCTGTAACATAAATGGTATTGTAAATCATAGTATAGTAAATGGTAAATGAATTGCCCACAAATCATTTCACAGAACCTGTGAAATTACTTAAGTGAATCAATAAATACTGTCAAATTACATTTCAACTGTTTTCTATTCTATTCCCCAGTCTCTCATGTCCTCTCATTTTTACATGTTTTATGAAATCCTCGTTTAACCAGATGTTGTTGATTCATTATTCTCTGGTGATATTGAGGCAGAAGGATGTACTGTATCATCTGAAAGCCAAGCTCTGATCTCAAGTTCATCCGCTGGCTTCCCTGCTAAACCATTAGCGCAAGAACCTGCGAGTACCTCACCTTGGATGAAATTTTTTTTTTTCATCGTTTTCTTCTCCAGGGAATGGAAAAATGACAGATGAGAGAGATGAAATTAAGGGGCTCTGTTCTTTCATGTTTCTTTGCCCTCTGTGTGAATAAATTATATGCATTTTTTTTTTTTTTTTCTGGAGGGATGCTTACTTTTTACTGGCCCCGATGCTTAAAGTGCTAGGTGGTTTCCGCCAGGCTCGGACTAACCTTCTGATTTATGCCGGCCTGCTCAGAATCAAAAGCCCGCTCGTGTTTGCACACACACACTGTGTGCAGGTACAACAAGAAAATCCCTGTTAAGTTGTCTTGTGGCACTTTGTCGAGAACAGCAGCGGGAACTTGGGGAATGTTACGTGACTTTGAGAAGCCTCTGTGCAAAGTGCTAAGGAAGGGGGCAAATGAAAAAACGAACGAAGAGCCGTTCTTCTGAAGTGGAGCCAGACTCGATGGCTCCCGTGAGGCACCTCAGGGGTCAGCGGAGCAGGCTCAATGTTATCATTTAACCTGTTGGGTTTGTTTAAACCTTGACCCCTAACAAGGAGCATGGCCATCGGACGGCGAGCTTGCGTTAATTTGTCTGTGAGGAAGCTTGCTTCCATAACCATATGAAAGCGAAGGAGTTGGAAAAAACTTTGAAAAGACTCAATCTTTATTTGTCAAAAACTATTTTATTTTTTTGATTGCTTACATTTTTAACACAAGAGTGCAACCGTTGTCTGAAAATGTCTTTCCAGACTCAAAGCTCACCTGTTTCTCTTTCCTGTTCTCACTGTATCTGAGCAGGACTGTGGCCTGGTGGTCAGACCAGATCAGCCCTGCGGTTTGGAGCTCATTCCAGGTACGAGATCTTCAGAAGAGGCCCAGGCCTCACCTCGGCCTTGCCTCTCAGGAGATGAACCTGGTAGGTTTACTCCAGGTTTTGATCATGGGCTTGTCGTAAAGTATCTGGAACTTGAATCTGAAACTTGCTGTAAGATTTACAATCCCATTCTTTTTTGCATGCAAGGTAGTAAGTCAAACCCATTGTTACAGATTTTTTGTTTTGTGGACAGATGATACATTTTCCACATATTTTTCCTCCTGGATGAAAGATGATGTTGGCCCTTAAACCAAATATTTCATTTGCAAAGTGTTCATGTGTTTGGCTATATTAGCATGAGATTCACGGTTTATTAGCTGCTCCACTAGAGGATGGGAAAGTGCTAGTGAACTCCCAGAGTTTGGTAATTTATGTGTCTGCTTTTACAGTGTGACAATGTACTGATTCATTGCCTGAGTTGAATCATTGCTCAATTATAAGGTTAGGACCTCCATGCTGACTTTATGGCTGAATCTAATCACTTCAAACAGGTTTCTGAGTGAGTTGTTTCTCTGCAGGTTTCAGTTCTGTGAGTGTGTGTTCAGCTGTTTAGATTTAAGACCATCACGTTAGGGTTCAGAGGACGGTTCAGTCAGTGCTACAAAGGTAAAAAAGCAGGGTAGTACATCAAAGTCAGTGGCAATCTACTTTAATTAACTGTTTACACTGTTTGTGTGTCTATCGGTGTGTGTGAGAGAAAAGATCCAATTAAAAAGAACAGATTAAAGGCAAAAATATGTATATATGCCACATAGAATATTACGCCATGTAGGAGACTGTCTGAAAATGGCACAATTAAGTAATCATGTCTAGCTGGAATTTCCCACCTGATTCAACTTTTAACATGCAGCTGTATAAGACTTCATTACTTCTCAGAGATTCACTCCACTATGAATCACCTGTGAATGCTGTGATTTGAGTATGCTGTCGCTGTCAGGTCGTTGGGTCGTCCCATGCCTGAGCTGTTCAGACAACAGGACTTGCGATTGGAGAGAGGTTGCCTGGCAGCCCGACAGCTGTTATCACCCCTTGCTCGACCAACCTCAGTTGCAAACCTGCATGATGGGCCGGAAGGTGAGGAACCAGGAACCCAAAAATACTTTAAAAATGATATCAGTATCATTTGGTGCTTGGTTACATGTACAGTATTTTCATAAAGAAGGTATAAAAGCTGTCATTGGGACTGTATCCTTTCAAAAGTTATACTTTTGTACCTTATTTATTTCTAAGGGGTGCATATTAGTACCTCAAAGGTACATATTAGTGCCTAAATGGTACATATTGTATGCATCATCATCTTATGACTTAAATGGCATAATACACATTTTACCATAGTAACTTTAACAAACATTTTATGCAATGCTTGACAGATCATAACTTAAACTAAACAATTTTTTTTTAGTTTCAGTCGCATTTTAGTTATTTATTTAAAATAATTATCCCAGTCTCTCCAAAATACATAAAAGATACAGTAAATATTACGACAAAGTTTTATCTATTTGAAGATATTTTAGAAAGTAGCTTATCCCTGTGATTACTCTAGTCTTCAGTGTGATACGATCTTTCAGAAACCATTCTAATATGCAGATTTTTTCTTATTATCAATGTTGAAAACAGTTCTGGTGCTTAATCGTTTTTTGGAGATTGTGATAAATTTGTCAAGATTCTTTGAGAAGGAAGATTTAAAAATTTTAAATATCATTTTTTTAAATAAAAATCTTTTGTAATGTTATAGATGTATTTACTGACATTTTTGACAATTGAATGCATCCTTGCTTAATAAAAATATGAATTTCTTAAAAAACAAAATAATAATAAATCTTACTGACCCCAAACTTTTAAACGGTAGTGTAAATACTTTTTGAGGCCACTATATATTTATTTAAATGTTTAATATTTTAATAAATCATTAATGGAAGTTATTATAAAGTGTTTCCAGCACTCAGTTTTTCCTGGATTTGATGTAAAAACACATTTCGTCAGCTCTTCTGTATGCAGCTGACAGCTTTGCCATATGTGTATACAGTACTGAGGAATAAATTAAAGGCAGGCACCTCAAATAGCAAATGAGCAGCTGTTCATCAGAGATTAACAGCAGGTGCTGAGCTTCATCTACAGCTGAGCTCACAGTAGCTGCATGATTCAATTACACTGCTGCTTTTATATATGTAAACATACTGTAGGTATAGTGTAAATTCCTTAGGAAAGAATGGGTGAAAGGTTCTGGAGAAGAAAACCTGTGCTCTCCTGTGTCTGGTGTCAGATTGTATTTTATTGTAATTTTTTTCTTGATGTGTGATCTGCACACCTCCTGTGTTTTGGGTTGTTTTTTAAATTACTGCTTAAAGCCCAGCAGGGGTTTTCAAAGCTGTGTGTGCCAAACCTACAGTCTGTTCCTGTTTCAAACGCTCCCTCAGCGCTCATCCTCACAGCATGACTCTTTCCACCCTGTCTCGATTTAAGACTCGCAAGATCAGATCTGACACAAACAAATGGCCACATAACACAAGGGCCCGAGCTCTCGCTATAGACAAACCACAGCCCTCTGACTGCGAGCCCATTCAACAGGAAAAGAAGAACACTTCAGGAAAGATTGTTTCAAATAAAAGAGCTTTAGATTGTCAAGGTTTGGAGTTATATGCATGAGTTCGTTTCATGTTAAATCCATTTTTGCAGTCTGGAGACAGCCTTATGTATTGTATGGAGTTCACATTATCTTCCCATACTTGTATACTGTTACATTTCCTGTACAAAACACATTTTTAAAGAATTGTTGTACAGCTATTGAGATAAAAATTAGAGTTGAACAAGGATAAAAAAATAAATAGGAATATATATTTTTGGAACTTTAGGTTTGGAGCAACTCCTGACTACTTCTTGTTGAAAATAAGCGTCCTTAATTTTGTGAGCATGTCTGTAGACCACAGTGTCAGCCAATGCATGCTCTCGGAGATCTTGTGATTCAGACTGGCATTCCTGCCAGCTTCACTGCCAAAAGCGCGCACACACTCTTGTGAAGTGCTTCATGGCAACTGTGATCTGAAAAGGCCATATTGTATCTTTCGCCCTTATAATGACACAATTATTTCATTTCCTCATGTTTGTGTTATCTGTAGTCTGTCCAGATTTAAAATCTACATGCATATGCTGTATGTAGTACCACATCCATTATATAATATTTTACATTCTTGTTGTTTTTTTATGTGTAAGATTTATGACAGAATAATACTATAAATATGCAGTATTCATAATAAAAGTGCTTGTAATTCACAATGAAGTTCTATTTTTTAACATTAGATAACTGCATAAGTTCGCATGAACTGACAATGAAAAATATATTTTATGTATTAATCTATTGATTATCCTTAATATCAATTTTAACATTTACAAATGCATTATTAAAATCAAAAGTTGTATCTGTTAATATTATTTATTGGACTTGAACCTGAACTAACAATGAATATACAGTAAGTGAATAATATGGATAAATGTTTAAAATGATACACAATTACACGAGATGAAGACTAAAATCAGTGGCCTAGAAAAAGACATTTAATTTTATGCAAAAGTAGGTATTTTATGGTTGCGGCCACATTGAGGTCACATGACCAGCTGAATAATAAATTGATATTTTGTTTTAAAAACCGTTTATTAGCATGTGCCATTCAATAACATGAATAAAAGCTAGTAAAATGCATAGGTTATGTCTTTTAAATTAATGATTGTGCGTATTGTGCATATAATTCTGGACTTGACAAGAATGGCTTTAAGAAACCAGTCCAGGAATTGATTTAACCTGTTTTAGTCTCACAACATCTAACATACTGTAAACGCATGTTTTCCCTCAGGTCCTGTTTATCGGCGACTCCACCAATCGAGGGATGATGTTCTACCTGATGGAGAGGGTTAACACTACTCTGGAGGACTGGGACAAGGCCCATGACACCATCGTCTACCACAACCTGAATCAGGGCAGAACTATTGCCAGCTACTCCTACTACCCACAATTCTGGCTGCCGAAGGCCCAGAGACCCACTTTCCAAAGAGCTCTGCAGCAGCTTCTAGAAAGGTCTGTGTATGTGCATGTTGGATGATGTTTGTGTCCATGTGGCTGTTGATTACACCCATTAAGCTGTGAATGTGCGGGTTTGGTGTCGGTCTAAAGTGGCAAAGGCCTTGTTAACACACTAAATGACTCTGGCAGTGTGTTTGATGGTGGGATGTGGGCTGCATGTGGTTGGGAGGCCGTGTGTCAGATCAGAGTATGTCAGCAGGGATGGTAACCACTGCTGGCTCAGCGCGCCGTTGATCTCACACAGCTACTGATGTGGGCAAGGGGTAGGATATGCTGCACAGATGTGATTGTGTGTGTGTGTCTGAGTGTGTTGTAGTGTACATCTGTTGAGGACATGTGTTTGGGGAGCTGCTTGAATGATCTGACGCATTTTGTTTTTGCTAAATTAAATTAAAAAGCTGAGTTGAGCTTTAAGTGTTGAAATATGTATATGCACTAAATTAAAAATGTAATTTAATTGAGATAAAATGTATGCATTTAGCAGATGCTTTTATCCAGTGCATTCAGTGTGTTCCCGGGGAATTGAACCCCTAACCTTTCGCTTGTTAACGCAATGCTCTACCACTTAAAAATGGCATTACCATTTAAAAGTTTGGAGTTAGTAAGATCTATTTTTTTTTAATATTATTATTAAAAAAGTATAACATTTATTAAGAAGTGATGCATTAAATTGTTCAAAAGTACCAGTAAAGACTTGTATAATCTTTCTGTTTTAAATAAATGTTGATCTTTTGAACTTCACTAATCAAACAGTCATTTAAAAATTCACAAAAAAAAAAAAAAAAAAAAAAAAATAGCAGAACAACTGTTTTTCAAGATTGATAATAGTAACAAATGTTTCTTGATGCTGACAAATGCTGAAAATTTATTTTGCCATCACAGGAATTAATTATATTTTAAAATATTTTAAAATGGAAATCAGATATTTTAAATCACAATAATATGTCTTAGTATTACTTTATTGTCTTTAATACTTAAGCCTTGGTGAACATAAGAGGCTTCTTTCCAAAACATTAAAAAAATCCCATACTTATCAAATTAATAAGCAGAGTTTTGTTTGGTTAAACAACTTTTGTACAGTAATTTTCGGTACATATTTCCACTTTTTTACTTGAAATAATTGGACAGTTTATGCTATGGATTGTTGATTATGTCTTAAGTATGTGCTGTTGATCTTTAACCTCTTCTCTTCACTTCCACTGGGACAGGTCTCGACCCCTGGAGAACTCGCCTCAGACGGTGCTGGTCACTGGAGGGGTGCAGTGGCTGAACCTGAACCATTTGAGGACCATTAAGCAGGTTTTAGAGAGGTAAACATGTTCCCAAATGCAACACAAAGCCAGCCTGTTCATTATTAGCTTGACTCAACCACAATTTAATGAGCAATGTTCTAATGGCAAAGGCTTTTCTTCCTTTTTAAAGTTGCTGGTTTTGTTTTATGTAGTTTAAGAATCTTTCTAAGTGGCTTTGTAAGTTTAACATAATTTCTTTAACTTATCTTCAAGGGAGGGTCTTGAAAAAATCATGGTGGTGGTGAAGTCTTTAGGAATGGGTTTCCATCTGCCTGTGGATGGTATTCGCTCCCTTCCACTGGTAAGAAACAAAATCTGTGGGTTTGGTCTGTTGACCAGATATTCTTCTTTTTCACTTTATTCATTTATTTATTGACATCTATAAACTTGGTCAGCCTTTTTGTCTTCTTACATTGGTCCTAGAATGGAGTGCAAGAACTGTATAATGTGAACAAGAATATTCTGGAAAGTGCCAAGCATCTTGGATATGAGGTCATTGACACTCTCAGTATCACTATGGGTCGTTATAGGGAGTTTCTGCAAGGACGATGTGCCTGCCATTTCCATGAGGTACAGAGCAAAGAGATACTTGATTCTCATTTCCACTGTACATAATTAACACGATTATTCACTTATGTACTTTTGCTATTTATATTTTTTTAGATCCACATGTCCATTTTTGTGATTGAATCAGTTCTACTGTTCATATATTTGGAAAAATATACGTTTACACGTTTCCAGCCTTCCTGCCCTATAAATCTTTTAAAAGAGAAGCCATTCCTTTTTTTATCTCACCCATAAAGTGCCTGGCAGATCAGTGAATGAGTAATTAGCAATTAGGCGGGTTTTTATTAGCCAATAAAAGGCAGGTTGGGAACAGATGTATTAGCTTGCTAAGTGTGTGAAGTGGTGGTAAAAATGCCAAACCAGCTCACATATGGGACTGATATCACTGTAGATCTGGCAAAAGGCCAGCAGATTTAGACCCTGAGATACATAACATCCTGGTCTTTTGCTAAGAGAAGAAGTTGCATGTTTTTTTTTTAATGTGTATATATATATATACTCTTTATACTTTTACAATGTAATTTTGTTGTTTAGTGTTCAGAGGAAACAAGCTCTTAACGTTACGTCTTTTGTAGAGCAGAGAGCTAATAAGAATTGGCAATTTAAGAGGATATAAAACCGAAATGTGATAAGAGTTAGATTCCTAATTAAAAAAATGTGTCCCATGTCAGAGAACAGAGCCACACACAGACAGGCAATGTTATTTGCTTTGCTTGATTGAAATCTCATAGTCCCTATGCAAAATATAATTGAGTAGCTTCAAAAGAAATCAGATGTGACCACTAAATATGTCTGTTGTTTGCAGGTCTATAAGCTTCCCTTTCCCACAGCTTCTTCCCAAAGTAAGCTAAAGATCTTAAGTGTTGGTGGAGAAAGCAGGAATCCGGCCAGTGAACAGACGGGGCCTCAAGAGCACGAGGAACCGCCGTCTCAACCTGACGTGTCCTACCACGTAAAGGGACCAGTGAACGCGGTGTATTCTGAGATCCTTCTCAGCAGGATATGTGTGAATCACGCCGTCAAAGGGACCATTCACTAACAGTGACAAAAAGACAATTAGCGGCTGGTGACGCTTACCTGTTCGTGTTTTTCAGGTGTGTGTGTGTGTCTGTGAATATGTATATGTGTTGAGAAATCAATTTAAAAGGGCTAAACTATGCACACCGAATGGTCTGGATCTATGAATCTTTGAACCATATGTCGGGTCAAAGTGGTAAATTGGAGGACGAGTTGGGTAGGTGTCTGTTTGCACATATGTGTTTTTTGTATACAGCGATCCAGATGGAATAAGGGGTGTGAGGGGGGACCTCCTGAAGTCCTGCCAAAATAACTTTGGCAGCTGCGGCTTAAGGGCAGGAATTGGCTACGGTGCGACACTGTAGAAAAATAACAGAGATGGTCACACGGCCCCTACAAACAGCCTTTGCGAAAGCATTCCTACAACGCTTTTCCACAATGCTGCTACTGCTGAACCACGGGCTGAAAACGTTCCCAGTATGTTTCGTGGCTGCTGCGGAGTGCCTTTGATATCACCTTGCCTCACATTGTATAGTTTGTGGAAGTTTGGGAGACGTTTTGAAGTCTAGCTTTACACCGCCTTTCCTTCATATGCCAGGTTCACAAGTATTTATGAAGTATTTTCTATGCCAAAGGTCTTATGAAGTATATTGTATGTTATAGTATTATGGTCTTATGTTTCTCATACATTTATTTTTCTACCAGTGTTTTCCAGCGCCTTTAATAATAATCAGTGTAAAATGTTAGAAAAGATGTTTACAAAAAAGAAGATATTTATACTGTTTTGATGGTAAACATTTTTATATTGTTGCTGGGTTTACTCTAAATTGCTGGAATGCATGATGTTACATTTGTCCATAATTTATGTTTAACAGGAAGTGGCTTGTGGAGAGAGAAAATTAGTAGGATTTATTTGCAATATCCCATAAAATATATCTTCCCACCAGTTGTTAAGCTGAGCTCAGAATGGTCACGAACGCAGTTTCCACTTGAACTGTAACGAATTCACATGAAACCATGAGTTGACCTGTAAATATTCTGCATTGCGTGAATAACTCTATTTTTGATATGTCTTTTAGAGTATGTATTTTAGAGTCAGTGATTTGGATGTTTATGAAGAGCTATGCTGTGTCGCCCGTTCATGAAATGTATGTTTCCAACAATCACAATGAATATCACTTGTGAACAATTAAATTTTTTTTATTTTCATAATTTAAAACGCATTGCTTGATGTAGTTATCAAATGTTTTTGTCTTAGATTTAGTTTGATTCTACCATGTGTCACATTTTATTGACATGCTGTGTTCACGCAAACATAATTAAATTATATATATATATATCGAAATGAAACCAAATAACTATATTAACTAACATTCTAATTCAGACACAGATTTTCAGTAATGATAAAAGATTATTAGAGCGCGCATTTTCACCTGGCGCTGCAGGTGACCATAGCAACAGTTACGTTGCTCACGTGCTCTTCATAACGAGCTTTTTCATGCGGTACGTCGATGAGGAGCGAGTTGGGATCACTTTATTTATGCTTATAAAACGTTTACATATCACAAAACAAAGTTTTTACTGTACAGTTAACTTTGTGTTAGTGTGACATACTACAAACTGTTGCGAACGACAATCTTCAACAGACTGCGCCCGAATTTTACCGTAAAATTGAATAGCCTACAACGCATAACATCACTTAATATGTTGGACGTTTAAAAGTATATATTTTTTTACAGTTATTTTATAAAATTCGACGTCTCTGAAAGTTATTGTTTAGTGTGAACACCGTGTGAGTTTTAATTAAACAAATTTTTTTTTTTTTTTGCTTTAAAATGTTTTAGTATGCCCTCTCTAAGCGTCTTTCTCTATTGCCCTGAATTTTATTTTAATCTTGGTTTCAAAATATTCGTTAAACGCTAAGTTAAAACTGCTCAGTTAGATACTCAAGTCCTTTTTATCCTTAACACGGTTCTTTCAACCTCACAAAATCTCTAGTGAGCTGCAGAAATGACTGATTCTTTCTGCTCATCAGTCGCGCTCGCTTTGTGCTCTCTCACCGGCCTCCAAGCCAAGATCTGTTTGTCCAATCAGTGCTGAGAACGGTCCATCTTATGAATATTAATGACAGGTTCGACCAATCACGATGTGGGAGTGCTTCACAGGAGAGCGTTTAGTTGCGCGTTTTCCAACAGCAGGATATAACTGTTCGTGTCTGTTTGAGTTTGTACTGATGGGGAAGGTGACTTGTTGGAGTTTGGACGCCTTTGTTTATACCTGCGACTTAATGGATACATAAAAGGGACATTTATGAATTTAAAAGCGCCGTTTGTGGATTACATAAGATAGATATTAGATGCAGTGGACCGGTATGAATCGTCTTTGTACAAACATACAGTTCGGGACTTGTTAAATGAATTGGACATGGATAAAACCGGTTATGGGATACATGCAACTTATCATTTATTCTTTCTGTGGCTAACAGTTTGCCCTCTTTGCTCACAGGGAAGTTGGATGTAAGTATTATAAGTGCTATGTTGTTTTACTGTCAATTAATGTTTGAATAAAAATGTTTGAAAATTGTCCCCTTTTCCTCGGGCCTGGTTATGGCATTTCAATCCAGGCCGACAGGAGAGGAGAACCTCTTCTGATATTTGTGTCACACTACTCCGCATCACAGGTGGTTGGGCATCACATCTGTTGGAGTGCCCGAGAAGTTGGGTTGCACGCATTTGCCCCTGTCGCACAAGCAGAAGGAGCTGTGCGCGCGCAAACCGCACCTTTTGCCGAGCATTAAAGAGGGCGCGCGCCTGGGCATCAGCGAGTGCCAAACGCAGTTCAAACACGAACGCTGGAACTGCTCGACCCGACGGGACCCGAACGTCTTCGGCTACGAGCTCACCAGTGGTACGCATGTAATGTATCATACTGAAACAAGCTTAATTTGAATGTGCTTTAACTGAATAATACTGATTTTTTATTAATTTTCTTAATGAAAGTTAGTAGTAAAGTTTGAACAACGCGATCAAATAATCACAAGACACAAAATATTAAGATGGTACTAATACTGTCAAATAGTTTTTATTGAAAAAAATAAATAAAATCAGTTAATGTAATTTTAAGTGTCATTTAACGAATTTTGATCGTTAAATGACCAAAGAAAACCAAAAAATAAAAAGGTAAAATTATTTATTTGGTGTGCATTAGTCTCATAGGATTTTCACCTTAGTAATTATGGTAATATGTCTAAAGGCAGAAAACAATTATTTCAAATATGCATGTGGTTATTGGACACATGCAACAAAAATAATCAGCATTTTTACTTGTCATGAAAAAAATCTGTATGTATTCTGTAATATATACTGAGAGATCATCACTTTGTAATTGTTTAAAGAATCTAAATGTATTTCTTAGTTGACTGTGAATCCTATTTTTGACCCCTTAATGACCCTTTTGATTTGAAATGTTTCTGAAAAAGATGATTTGAATTTGGAAACTGCTGTGACATCTGTTTTGGGTTAACCATCTCTATGCTAAATTTGCTATGGTCTTTATCTGGCTCTGAATGTAATGCATGCAGGATTAGAGTGATTGCAAAACAAAGAGAAAAACTGAAATGGTAGAACTTGTTGCTGGATTTTTGTGAATCCATTCCTAAAAATTGCCAAAAGTTTCTCTTCCAGAGCAGTTCAATTCCAAGATCAAGTTAATGCAAGGGGGACAATAATTTGATATAGGTCTGATTTCATGCATCCACAACCAGGGTTTAAAGTAATTTTATAGGCATCTCAATATTGGGTCTATGCACAAAAAAAAAATGCACCATTTAGATTTACTTTCAGAAATTAAACTGAATTGTTTATTCTTCTATTCTATTCTATTCTATTCCTGTTATTTAGGCTTCTTGCTTTAAATGTTTAGGTCACCTCTCTTGAAAGTAACAGCAACGAGAAAAAAGGAAAAACAAATCATAGGCAGATATTTTTGAGAAATCAAAGTCAAATCAAAGTTAAAACATTATCAACTAAATTTAATCAAAATGAGTCTTATAATTTAAATGTAATTTTATATAAGCTATTACAGTTCGCTTTATAGAAACTACATGCATTAATTGATCATCACTAGATGCCCATTTAAAACTTAATCTGCATAAAGTGATTATTTTTTTTATTAGGATCTGCAATTAAATGTATATATTGTAAATAATATTTAATCAGAAACTCTGAAATGCACAGAACCATTTACTTAATGTATTTAAACGGTCACTTAAAAAGTGTTAAAATGATGTTAAGAATTTTTTCTTCATCTGTTCTCACAATAAAAAATAAATTTTATAGTTTGATATCAGTGTTTCTCTGTATGAATGTAGATAACATTCCCAGACTCTGATACTGCTGCCCTGAGACCCTTCTCACAAATGTCCTTCTGTGAATCTTATATTCTCATAATTTTTGGTTGTTTCAATATTTCTAAGTACTAAACTTGCAACGGCTAATTGCTTAAATTTTTTTAAGGGACGAAAGAGACGGCGTTTATCTACGCAGTCATGGCTGCCGGCCTGGTTCATGCAGTCACTCGCTCTTGCAGTGCAGGAAATATGACAGAGTGTTCGTGTGACATGAGCCTGTTGGGCAGCGTTTCACCCACGGAGGGGTGGCACTGGGGTGGGTGCTCCGATGACATTGGCTTTGGGACTTCCTTCAGCCGTCGCTTTGTTGAAAATTCAGTAAAGAACACATCAGCCCGTGTTGAGGACACCCTGTTCACTATGAACCAACATAACAGCGAGGCTGGAAGACAGGTGGGTGACAAACAACTAAAATCTTTAAATTACTAGTTAGTGACTGCTCACTTTTTCAACAGCCTCTGCATTTTTTCCCTTCATTTTGCCAACAGGGATTTATTATGAAAGCATAAACTACAATCCCATGTAGTATTGCAAATGATGAAATCTGATCTTTTTTTAAATCTATTTTGAGAATTATGAGTAGTTAAATGTGATTTTTAAGTTGAAATCACACTGACATGTCATTTCTTTACATGGCTAATATTTTTTGCCTTTCCATTCATGTCTTGAGTGATATGTGAAGCTAAAGCATCAGTTTGCATATGATTGTGCTTGTCTGCTTCAAAAATACAGCAAAAGAGCTAGAAATAACTCTTAATTCAGTGCTGTGTTTCCCTGTATAGATACCAATTCACTCTAACAGAAGAAAATATGAAAAGTGTGATGGTGGAGAAAATGTCTGTCCATTCCTGCAACATTCATAACACATTCAAGTTCTTGTGATTTTACAGCCTCCTTTATAAACCCGTCTAATCTCTAAAATTGAAGGTTTCCTCAGTCACTATAAGGTTTTAAGCAAGTCTACTAACTTATATGCAATTACCATTTAAAATATGACAGTTTTCTCCAGCAAATTAATCTTTGACTCGTTCTGGTTGACAAGAAAAACCATTTCAAAGCATCAAAATAAGAACAGAGATAGTTACGGGCTGTTTCAGCTCTGGCAATTTGTCGATCAAATTAGTTACATCTCCCCACATGTTCTTGATTCATGAGAAGCTATTGATTTGCACCGAATTCCACAGCTTTGACTGAAGAACACTTGTAAGTGTTTGGAGACCCTAACCCTAAAGTGGTTGGAAACCACAGAGGAGCGTTTAAGCGAGACAAAATTTTCCTCAAGTCAGCGAAGGGCCCCCATAATCTTTCACCCAAACAAATGATCCTATTTCATGAAAGTCGTCAGCTAATAAAATACTCTGCTTTCATGGTGCAGAATATGAAGGGATGGGAGAATATAAAAGCTTTATCCAAAATTATATAGTCCCTGGAAATGTGGTTTATAGTGAACCTAGGTTAACTCTCGACGACGTTTTTGCCTGAAATCAAGGAAGTCTGTCCAAATTGCAAAAATGTTGGAATGCTCAAATCACAGTTCACATGTCTGCATACATTTTCTAGAATAACAAAATGCTTTCCCAGCTTCTATCTGTTATGGATCAGAAATATAATGATCTTCGTATCCTCTTCCTCTACAGGCAGTGGCCAAAACCATGTTGACAGACTGCCGCTGTCACGGTGTGTCGGGTTCGTGTGCGGTAAAAACTTGTTGGCGCACAATGGCTGCATTCGCGCATGTGGGCGCCTACCTGAAGGAGCGCTACGAAAACAGCGTTCAGGTGGTGGACCGATCTAAGCGTAAGGTGCGTCGTAAGGACAAAGACCATCGCCACATCCCTATTGGCAAAGAAGAGTTAATCTTCTTCAACAAATCGCCCAGTTACTGTTTGGAGGACCGGCGCTTGGGCGTGATGGGCACCAGGGGCCGCAGGTGTAACAGAACTTCAGCCGGGCCGGACGGCTGTAACCTGTTGTGCTGTGGGCGGGGCTACAACACACACGTGGTACGACATGTAGAGCGCTGTGAGTGTAAGTTCGTCTGGTGCTGTTACGTTCGCTGTCGCCGCTGTGAGACGATGAACGACATGCACACTTGCAAGTAGAGCAACAACTTGGGGAGTCATCTTGTGAGTGGAAGTGGACCTTCCTTGCACTTTCAACCCAGCTGGGCCTATCCAAACGAGCCTGTTGACAAAATATCCACGGCAACCGGCAATCCAAAACCAGGGGGAAATTGTATAATCCCTTTTAAATCCATATGCATAACTCTTCCCATGGGCTTCAAGCGGAAATCAAGCCATTTTGTATATAATGACTGTGGAATATAACTGGAGCATAAAGGGAACTACGTAAAATACTGGGAACAGCAAAAAAAAAAAAAAAAAAGTGTAAATAGATGCTTTTGTTTGGATTTGAATTGAAGGGTCATACGGTTAATGATGAATTATAGTGGGAATTATATAGATAATTTAAAAGATATTTTTGATACAATGTTTTATAGGTTGCAAAAGAGAATCCCTTAAAAAAAGACAGAACGAATTCCCTAATGATGTAGGCTATTCTGCAATTGTAGCTTTCTATTTCATGATTTAAATGTACATATTAAATTATGAACAAAGGACTTATGCGATTTCACCTCATTTGAATTGATCTTAAATAAAGTTTTTTAGAGACCCTGTACATTCTTTCTGCTTGTGACTGGCGAAGTTTCTTCATTTGTTCCTTCCCTCCTAAACACATAATCACGTATTATTCAAAAGTGTAGATAATGGCTGTGTACTGCAGTAGCAGCTTTAATGATTTACAATCTAAGTATTTCAAATGAAGAATCATGGTTATTGTCTTTTTTGTGACTGATGTTTGTCTCATTCCGTTCCTCTCAAATCTCTGAAAGAGTAGTGCTTTGCTAGAAGCAACAGAGTTGTGCCAAATACCATGGCTGCATTCTCTTAAACAGCCCTTAAATGCTAATTCAAGTGGCTCTTTTATGTAGCCACATTCCAGCCAACAGGACAGTGACGGTTTATGGCAGAACATATCAGAGTGACAGAAGGAGAAATTCCTGTCAGTTCTTACACATGCTGGCAACTCTATTAAAGTCGTTGGAAAGTCTCACTCATGGTGCGTTCCGTGATTTCACTCTGTATGTCTGCTTGTTCATTCTCATTTGGTTGTATTTACCGCTGAGTGCAAGTTGCATCAAGCTTTTTTAAAGACCTTTTTTCTGTCCATGAAAAAAAAAAAAACAAAACTGATTATTCTCCACACCGACTCTCAAGCCAGTTTTATTCAATAAATGATTCCCTTTTGGAAATATTGCCATTTTCTCACTCTTTAGTTCCTCCAAAAAGAAGTTCCTCCAGAAGACCATTCATGCTATTAGTTAATGAGCCATTTTGACCTAATATTTCACCCTAGAAGAGATTTGATAATAGAACCTTCTCATCTTTTATCGTATAGCTTTTACTCGTCTTCTTTTAAAATTGCTTATCCCACTGTTCTATTGTTTATTTTTGTTTTTCTTTTGTCTTTGTCAAGCCCTAATTTACCAAGACAAATTCCTTGTACATGTATACATACAGTACTTGGAAATAAACGTGATTCTGATCATTTTGGTCAATTCTGCACCTTGTGGGCAGTAAGACTTGCATTAATCACTGTAACCCTCCAGGTAGATTTTTAAGAGCAGCGCTCAGACCTTCAGCCCTGGAAACCTGGTGCCAACCCATCCAGGGCAGATATGCAGGCAAAAGGAGTCCACGTGGACACATCTGTTCTCTCAGACGTAGCCAACAGCTCAGGTGGCTGCCAACCTCTTGGTTTCCTCAGTGCCTTCTTTCAACCCTCTAATTCTCTTTAGTATGTGTTTAATGGTTAAATCACACGTGAAATAAGATGATTTGTCAAATCTGCTGTACTGCAATATTACCTTTTCAGGTTTTGTTCCATCATTGCTAATGAGCTGTAACTTTTTTTTTTTTTTTGAATCCGTTTTTCTGAGTGTGCGTGATTGAGTCGAGACTTGCAGACATGCAATGCATCATGGTGGGTGGTGCGACCGCATGCACACAAGCACAATGTGTTTTGGATGTTCATTTGATCCACGCTGGCCTTTGGAGACTAGGGTCATCGCCCATCCCGATCATCATTCATCTTTTGTCTCAGTATGAATGATCAGTTATGTCCATCCAAACACAGATTTAGATTTGAAGCCAAGAGATTTTTTTTTCACTGGCTCATCTCTGCATGCTCTATGAGTGGTGCCATGCTCTGTACGCCTTCCCAGAAGTCTGTAGGGGCTCGTGGCTCTGTCTGGTTGTGTTGGTTAAGGCATAAGGGGGTTTGGATTGGCAGCCCTGTTTTCCTGCCAATAACTGTTGCTTAAATGTCAAAGATTCCCACAACTGGTGAAGAGCCAATGTTAAGATTCAACACACGTCTTAGTGCTCGTTCTGCCTTAATTCATTCTGTATGTTTTCTTTGGTTCTTTCTTACGATCTCTCACCATATTGCTATGAAATGTTTTTTTTTTTTTTAAAACAATTCGTCCTACAGTTGAGATTCGTTCTGATCCTATATGAACTGTGCTGACTTTTCTTTTCTCATACATATCGGGGAATATGAACAGAATGAATGAATCCATCCGTCAGTGACATGATGGGATCTGCCTCCCTCTGGTGGAGTCACAGAGTCTTGCCAGAGAAGACCACATGAGGGAGAGTGATTTAAGACATTGAAATTGAATCATTATTTTAGCATAAAAAAAGAAGGCTTAATTAAACCCAAAAAGAGTTTTACGTAGGATAATTTTAATCTTATAAAACCTAATGTATTAAGACCTCTTAATTAAACCTGTTGCACACAATTCCTTCTGCTCCTTGATTGATAGTGTATACTTTTAGTAAGTAAAATTCAGCTTAGTAGCTATATTCCTATATTGTATCAATTTCTTTTTAGGTTAGTGTATAATTTGCCTTGAAGTTCAAATATGTGTTATTGTTTATATATATATTTTTACACATAAATAACACATCAGCGATTGATTGTGCATCGATCATTTACAGTATGTGTATATAACGCATAAATTGTTGCACAACCAACACAAAGCGAATGTGGAAATAACAACAACAACAACAACCAAAAAAAACAAAACAAAAAAAAAATGGAAATCAGAACATCCCTGTGTTTGTACAACTGGAATTTGGTCAAGGTCAGTTTAAGAATTGCAAAGCAGACGAGTGTGAAATATGCATATGTACATGAAAAGTGTCCTAAAAAATCTCTTTCAAAACTCCAATTCATGTATAAATGTCAATTACAGGAATCTTCTGGTGAGTAGACACACATACGTTAGCATATTGTAAAGTACATTGTGTTCTTGTGGTTGGCGTGTCAATTATAGTTTAAATGGGATAAATACGTGTTTGATTTTTTACAGCTGGTTGGGATTCCGTTCAGAGCAGATTTCAGAGAACCATTTCAAATAGGTTTTGGCATGTAAAAACGCCAGTTGAGCAGTGGTCATGCAGTTTTTCATTTGTTTTCCTAAGCAGTTGGGGAAAAACAACAGTGTTTATGCACTCTCATGATTATAAAACATACTAACCACCTCGTAGGCAAATACATATATATTACACACACACACACACATGTGGTCTACAAGGAATTCATTAGTATGAAAGTTCTGGAACTATGAAAGGAAAGTCATGATGCAGCAAGACATACAGGAAGTGTGTGTGTGACAGGGTCTCTTCACCTGACCACTTGGCTTATTTATGAGTGAGGACATCCTGTGATTCTTCTGCCTTGAGCTCTGTTTATTCAGTACACATACACACACCAGCTTCATCACTCCTGGAAACTGACCAGCTTCTTCCCAGCTTTCTAGCTGCATTGCACCGGCACTATTCAGCAAAATATTTGTTGATTGGACTTCATAATCGTATAAACGTGTTGCATCAATAGCAAAGAAATCAGGATTTTTCTTCACATTTCTCCTTGATGGCACCAATATATATTTAAGCTTGTTTATTCCACGAAAAAACATAACAGGTTATTGTGACTTTTTATCTCACAATTAAAAAAATTTTTTTCTTCACAATTAGAAATTTATGTATCACAATTCTGACTTTTTGTAGAAAAAAAATCTGAATTGGAAGATATAATCAGAATGTAATCTCTCAATTCTGAGAAGAAAAATTCAAATGGTGAGTTATAAATTCACAATCACGAACAAAAGTTAAAATTTTGATACATAAACTCATAATTGGGAGAAAAAACTCACAATTATCGTTCTTATTTTTTAATTTTTTTAATTTTTATTCCATATTGGAAACAAGCTTCCATAATGATCTCATTGCCACGCTGAAAAAAATAATTTTTCATTAGTCATTAATCAGCATTTTTTTCTGGTTTTCCAGTAAAAATATGTCAGCATCTTTCAAATGAGAAAAAAAGGAGTTGCAAAATCAAACTAAAATTTCTCCATTGGCATTTTTTTTTTCATTCTTCTTTTTTTCTGGCTTTTAAACTAAATTTATCTGGACTGTGTTAGAACATCATTCTTAAAACAAGGAAAAAAAATATTTTAAAAATAAACCATTAAACCATTAAAGGTAAACTTAAATATTACTTGTGCTAAAAAAATAAAAATATAAATGTTTTATTTATTTTACAGTGCTATTGGGTCTCAACACAACACCAAGCATAATTATTTTCTCTATTTAATGGGTTTCTCTGGTATGTTTATGAAAAAGTGATAACTGCATATGTAATTTGAAAGTGATTTATGCATTTTCCTGAAATTTCAGGGGAAGGTGTCAACTCTCATGATGTTGCGGTACAGGAAGAAGAGAGGGAGGAACTGTTGAAAAGCCAGAAGGCAAACCTGTGTGGCCACAGTCTGGTGAAGGACCTCAGAGAGCCAGAAAGAGTGCGAGAGAGAAACTGAAAGTAGAATTACCATGAAGCTCATCTTAAACTCAATCTGTGGAGGTCTGATCCTACTGCTGGGGACTGAGATACTCTGTACAGCTGGTGCACCATCACAGGTGAGATTCACAGATACACTCATTCAACATGACAAGTAATGTGGGTGTTTATAAGTGACATTATATTGATTTTAACAGTTATACTGCAAGATAAAACATGATTTAACATGTTAGTAGAGTAGAATTAATAGAGAAAGCAGTTTGATTTAGTTTTCTTGCACTGACACATAAGCTTTCCAAGTTTAATCAGTTGAACTCTGTCTCAAATCAAAACTTGCTCTACATTTTTTTTTCTCTTTACATACTTTGTCAGCCTAAAACAAAAACATGCGGTTCTCTTTGATATTAATGTCCATATCCATTCCCAGGGATACTTTCTCTGTATTTTGCTCGAGAATGTTTACATTTCTGCGGTTGCAGTTGAAAAATGTGGAAAATGTAGCACTTTAAGAGACATTATGCACGCAATTCTTTAGTATCGTCTGACATGCACAGTGGAATGGCGCATAAAATAATCCTGAGAGTGTTATTGTTCAGCAATGAAGGTCATGAACGAATCAGGTAAATCTCTTTGGAAAATCAGTCACAGCTGTTGAGATCCCGCATGCTTTATTGGTTTTATGAAGGAGAACATTGCATTGCACTATCTTTTGTTTGCTTTTTGTTGTGAGAACTAATATGCAATGTGTATGTGTGTTTCTATATGGCCAGAACCGCTGTGATCAGAACATCCAGGTGGTGACTAAATCAAGGTGTCATTCCTGCTCTTTGACACCTTTAGTAAAATGTCCCGATGGCTACATCAAGAGGCAGCCTGAGAAAAGTGCAAAGGACTGCAGGTAAATGTGTGTTTGTAAGGTTTTGCTATTATAGGGACCACATGGACAATAACAATTTGTTTTAAAAGCTTTTTGAATTATTCAGAATTAAATACCATACTATTATATCTTAAAAAACAGGTTAACAGGTCATTAACAGCTTTTGTGACAAGATGAGGAATTTTCTTTGTGCATAAGCAAAATACAGAGACAATCGGTATACAATAATCTCTCAATGTGTGTTTAGGTATCACATCACATTAGCTTTGTCTGTCTCGGGCTGTTCCTTCGAGTGTTTCAAAGACACGGTGGAGCCCAAGTGCTGTCCAGGTTACTGGGGCAATGACTGCATTGGTGAGTTTTCTGGTCATTGAAGAAGAATTCTCTGGTTGTTTGTGTATAATTCTGTTTAAATTATGTTCCATAGAAGACCTATGCCATCAGTGATCTCTTAAACCAGATGAATAGGGCCTAAAAGCGATTGTTGTGTTCTTATCAGATTTGTTCACATTCTAAATGGAATTTGGTATTTCCGATATTCTGTGAGGGAAGATGCACTGAGGGAATATTTTGAACGGAAGAGTCGGACAGGAACTATCCTGATGCGACCACTAACAAGACTGAAACACAAACAAGGGGAAGCATGGTTCCTCCTGGGAAAAGAAGTTTAAAAACACAGCTATTACTATCATTCTAAAAGATCCTAAAGGAATGGAAATCATTTCAGTTTTTATGATGATTATTCATAATTTTTCAAAATATAACCACCAACAAAAGTATATATCCTCTAAAAATAAAATTTGATCTGGATAAGCTGAACTTCCAGAAGAAATAAACTAGGATGTAGGAATTCTAGTTTATCCAGCAGGATCTTATGTGATTCTTATTGGAATTCTAATTTCATTCCGATAAGCTTTCAAATCATGATAGTAATTCCATTCGCATTCTTTTTTTGACTACGGATGTAAATCCTGCATGCATGATAGTGACCTTCCACAGCTGTCAATATTTGGGAGGTGCACATTATCCTTTCTGTTTCCATTCTTACGATTTTATGTGATTATGAGACCATGAATGTGTTGTTTTTCACAGTTGTTTTTCCTGTGGGAGCTGTATGTCCAATATAGAGCTGACATATTATCGTATGTCTTGTCACACTATGAGAGGAAGTTTTAAACTGCTGTGGAACAAGGGATTTGTGTACTTCCTTCCCTCTGAGAGGGATATGGCAGGTCTCTGCCTCTGGACCACTGGAATTTGCTGACCAACACGCTGTGGAGGTCTCATTTCCAGTATTTCCTCCGTTTGTCAGCACTCAAACAGATCCCACTATGAGTTTGCTGAGTCAAGCACTTTAGTTGCCGTGTATTGTATTGGTTTCTTTGGTCTTTATCAGCAGAACTTCCTGCATTGTTCCTCAAGAGTTAAATGATTTGAACTTTGTGTCTGAGACGTGTCAGCATTATGGAAGCTTAGTGAAGCATTATGGGAGGAAATTCTGAACTGTTGTCCAAAAATCTGATTTGTATTGAGTTACATATAGCATTTTTATTATTATTTTTTGGATTTAAAGACACTGTTTTAAACTTGTTCATTTGTGAAGATTAGTATTCTACCCATTTGCACAAAACTTTCCTTCTTAGTAAGTGCAGAAAATGTGAAGAAAGTGCCGAAAGTGAGCCTGCACATGACTAACGGGCTGCATATTCTGCAAGCGTAGCTTTTATTTGTCGTCACACGTCTGTGGCTGATGTGTGTGTATTTCTGAGTTGCCGGGAAGGATCTGATCTCGATGAAGGGATTTTGTCAGGACTAAATGTCCAGGGCAACAATGGTGGGAAGGAAAGGATGAGTGCGGGTCAGTGCAACAGACGAGAGGCTGTTTGAAGAACAGAGAAACTCTGCTAACTCATATCCTCTGTTGGAGAGGCCATACATCCCCAAACCCACTGACCAAAGATCAGTCCTAGAAAACCATGATCTCAGATCCGTCTTACTCAAACTAAACAGTAAAGTATCTGCCCTCACGTCTCTCTCACCCAATCTTACTGACCTTGCCTTAGCAAAATTTAAAACATAGTACATTTTGTACGTTGCACATTTACATCAATTAAATCTCATGTTACTTTGAAGGTGCTGGTATATACTGTATAGGCTTGGTATGTAATTGCTTTTAAATCTTTCAATATGCAATACTTAGAGATTTAAACGCAATTTTTTGTAAGCTGGCCATTTTTGACTTTTTTGGAAGAGTGGTGAGCAAAGTCTATAAGTTTAAGTGTGCAAGAAGAAAACCCTCTCCAAAATGAGGGTTAAATTCATGCATTACCTGGGATTCAAACCTATGACCTTGTGTTGCTAGCACCATTCCCTAGTCAAATGTGTGACTGATGTCTCCAAATCTGATTGAAACAAACTATTTGAAAAGGTTTATTCACTTTTAACATCATGAAATCTAATTTAAAACATCCTTTATTCTGTCAATAGAATGTCCAGGATCAGCAGCGAAGCCCTGTGGCAATAATGGAGTCTGCTCGGATGGTATAACAGGCAACGGGACTTGCTCATGTGCAGTAAGTTTCCTTTCCTTCTCTTCTTATGTCTGAATCAAACACACCATTACTGAGCATACAATGAGACTTTTTGGACTTTTTTTGCAGCCAGGTTTTAAGGGAACAGCTTGTGAGGATTGTAAAGCAAACTTATATGGACCCACGTGCAGTAACGGTTAGAGTGACTTTTTGTTTTCTGTACAGCTTTATTGATTGATTTGTGTTTTGTTGGTGTTGGTACTGTGCTCTAACTGCTGCATGTGCTCTTCAGTGTGTAGTTGCAAGAACGGCATATGTGACAGCGGTGTGAAGGGCACGGGACAGTGCACATGTCTGTCTGGGTATACTGGCATAGACTGCGATCGAGGTAAGACCCTGGAGTGTTTCTGTGTGTGTGATACATGTGACATTGAAGCAGCATGAGAGTGAGTGTGTTTTTTTTTCTCTTCAGAGCTCCCAGCATGTGCTGCTTTGCGGTGTGGGCCGAATTCTCGTTGTTTTGAGGACATGTCTACGGGGCAGCTTCTGTGCATGTGCAAACCTGGTTATCAAGGTGATGGAACCCAGTGTACATGTGAGTACTGCACTTACACTGCTAATGGTAGGAAGGTTTGTTAAATCTTTAATAAGTTTGGGTAACATTAGCATGGTTATTCTGACACATCAGTTTGACTACCACCATACCAGCAATTAACACTTTGAGCCATCTCAGAACAGCATAGGAATGTATATTTCTGGAGGCTTCTTGATCTGTTTGTACTGTTTATGCAGCAATTAACCCCTGCCTGAGAGGCGTGTGCCACGCAAACGCAGTGTGTGCACATACAGGACCGAACCAGCATGTCTGCACATGTACAGAAGGCTACAGTGGAGATGGCCGTGTCTGCATGCCCATCGACCCTTGCCAGACGAACCTGGGCAACTGCAATTCTGGCTCTACACGCTGTGTGTATGATGGTCCTGGAAAGGTGTGTTTGTAAACACTTTAAAACACTTTGCACCTTTCTGAGCAGTATGAATGCACCGATTGCTTTGATCACGGTTTGACATCTTCTCAATTTTACACAGTCTCACTGTGAGTGTTTGGAGGGATTTGAGAAGCTTGTTGAAGGAAAGTGCAGTGTAAAAGATGTGTGCAAACCAGACTCCTGCCATAAATATGCTACCTGTGCCACAGTGGAACCAGGAACAGTCGAGTAGGTGGCAAATTCTCAATTGTTTTGTTGTTTTTTTCCCCCCACATATTCAAAAGATACTTTCAATTTCAAACATTTCAGCTGTAAGTGCCGTGAAGGTTACATTGGAAATGGAAAAATATGCTTTGGGAACATAATTCAGCAGCTGCAGGACTTAAATTCAAAGCCAGGAGGAGAGTGGACGGGTCAGCTCTCCAGTGCCATTACACTGTTCAGTGAGTGACTTGCTGGCAAACCAATCCCAGTCATTTTTATTCATTATTATTATTGGATTTTCATCATTTTCTAAGGTAGATGATTTTTTTTTTTTTTTTTTTTAATTTAGGTGTTGACTTTAACATGTCAGAGTTCCTAATAATACATAAAATAGACAGTAGTCACATACAGAGTTGTGCTAATTTTATTTCTGCTGTTTCAGATCATCTCATGTCATGGCCTTTGACCTCCCTTGGACCGTTTACAGTGTTTGTACCAGTGAACAAGGCTTTTAAGGGCACATCTGTGAGTTAGAAAACAGACACACCAACATATGATCATATCATCATCGATCATATCCACCTTTTTTTAATGTAGGAACGGATGCAGCCATTTCTAACTTGAATGTGTGAGGCGTCCAGTTATTTATAGCTACAACTTCTGCTTGATATTGCAAACTGGTATTTCTTATCATTTTATTATATTGTTGTAATTATAGTTATTGTGAAATACAGTGTATTGAGAAACTGTTTTCTATTTAAATATATTAAGTGCTATTCCTATAATGCAAAGCTGAATTTTCAGCATCATTACTTTAGCCTTCAGTGTCACATAATCCTTCAGAATACATTGTTGGTTCTGTTTTAAAACAGTTGAGATGTTTAATATTTTTTTGCAAACTGCAGTACATTTTTAAGGATTCTCTGATAAATATAAAGATCAAAATATCTGCATTTAATTAAAACAAATGTATACATATTTTTAGCATATTTTTTCTTTTTTAATGGATGCAGCAGCTACAGTAGACCAGCAATAAACCATTCCAAATCTGGATAGAAATGTTTAATGTAGTGGTCTAATCTATAATTTTTGTTATTATTATACTTATATCCGCTAACAAACTGAAGTCTCGCACAGTCACAGAAAACAGCTTAGTTGCATGTTGCAAAATCAGGTGAATACATTCAAACGAATACTAAGGCATGCTTTTTGCTCCAGGTGAAAACCCTGCTGGCTAACGAGATGAGAGCTCGCTATCTTGCTAAGCTGCACATGCTTGCAGGAGAGGTGAACTCTGACTCGCTGAAGAAGGGAATCCTCTACTACACTCTGACCGGCCTGGCTGCCGAATCAATGACTGATGTAGGTGATTGAAAGCAGGTTGTGTGTGTATACCCAGATTGTTTTCAGGGATGTGCAAATGCAGGATACAAGAGAGGAATCATCACATCCTGTCTCTTTCCCGCTCAGATCTATTTATTTTTCACTGTATGTCTGTGTCTGCGTGTGAAGATAGAGTATACATTAGATTGTTTCTGTAATTGGTAAACTTCTATTTTCAAGGCAGAGCAGCTAAAAATCCGTCTCCATGGCAGTCGTAAGAAAGTAACTCTTGTGGAGACTGATATCTTTGCCTCAAATGGAATCATCCATTTGGTTGATAAGCTGATGGAGGTAGTTCCTTCCACTGTAATAAGCAAGAAAGAGGTTTGTGAATATAAAGAATTTCTGTAACCTAAACATCATACACTTACATTTACTTAATGTTTTTTTATCATTATTATTATTATTTTTATGGTTAAGAGGGCCAACAATGTCTATCTGTCTTTTAACAGGACAACCTGTTGCAGATTCTCTCAGGAAATGGAAAATTCTCTCAGTTTAAGTCTCTACTTGAGGTAACAGTTTTAAACTCCATACAGTCCTAATTAACTTGTGTTAGAAATCACCTTTTTATTATAGGACAAATATTTTCTATACTGTATAAAAAACTAATCTAAAATAAAACTCATCCTGTAATGTACTGTATTAATATGAAGGAATCTGAATTTTACCTTTATTTTGAATTTTGCGCTTCATTGCATTATTCAGAGTTGTTTTAGGGTTAACAGAAATGTCTGTAAAATTAATTGAATAATGTCCTTGCAGAAATTCACCAGCACATTTTCTTTTTTTAAATACAATGTAGTTTTATTATTTATTAATATCTATTATTATTTAATAGGTCATTTTTATCTGACCATATAAAACATATCCTAGTTCATCCTTTTTTTTCCCGAATTACTTTAATCAGTCCATTCAAATCAATTATGAATGTGAGTTAGTAGATGTGACTTATAAAATAAAATGACCTTTTGAGGAAATATTCAACATTTCGAATTGTGGAGTTTGAAATATTTTTTTTTTTATGTTTTAAATGAAAGTAGCATCTTATGCTCACCAAGACTGCAGGATTCTTTGATGTATATATTCTGGAACACTTTTATATATATATATATTTTTTTTTTTCCCAGAAAAGCAACATGGCAACTGTTTTAGAGGAAGATGGACCTTACACACTCTTTGCTCCAACAGATATAGCCTTTACCTTCCTGAAGCCTGGCTATTTAGACTTCCTTACCTCAGAGGAGGTACAGTGCAGTTATAACAACAGCTTAATTATATATATATATATTAATGTAACATTCTCTGTATATGTTCTATCCAGTCACATAAGCATCACTTGACAATATCTTTTCATGTCTCCCAATTTAGGGTAAGCCAAAACTGCTTGAACTGATGCGCAATCACATAGTGTCCACTTCTCAGGTTTGTATGTGGATGTGTGTGAATGCATGTATTCAAATCCATTTCTAGATGATTAATTAAACACTCTCTGTCATATCTTTGAACAGCTGAGTGCAAGCTTCATTGTGTCGAATCCTCGTGCTGTGACCATGGCTGGCCAGGTCCTGACATTTAATGTAACGAGTGCTGTGAGTAATAATATTTTGTTATATTTAACTGAAATAGATAATATTTCAGGATTTTTAACTCCGATAACAAAAACAAAATGTTTAGGAAAAATATTTTTTTTAGATTAAAAATTTTACTGTACTGTTAAAAAGTAACACTAAATGTATACATATTTATACACATTCTAACGGTCCAATATTAGTGGTTAACAGTTAATGTGCTGATTCTGTTACATATAGGGGCAGATCCTGGTCAATGGGGAGTCAGTTCTGGAACTGGATGTTGAAGCGAAGAACGGCCGTCTTCATTCTCTGGAGGGGATTCTAATCCCTCCATCGATAGAGCCCATCATACCTCACAGGTGTGACATCAAAGAAACCAATATTTATAAGGTAAGCCGTTTCTGTGGTGACCTGTCATAGCGATTTAGCAGTAGATATAGACACATCTTTCTGTCTTGAAGGTATTTCTATTTCAAAAAAATTCAGTTCAGTGTTTAAAGACACCTACCAATAAGCAATTCACAGGTTGCCTTTCTGGAAAGAACATGAACACTGTGGGTCTACCAAAACTGTCTTTTTGTCTTTTTGTTACAGGGTTCATGTGTTAGCTGTACACTTGTCTCCAAATCTACCTGTCCCACTGGTGTATCACTGGTAACTTGTTCAGAAATAACCATTAGTGCATGCTATAATATAAAACATCAAAACTTAAGTAATAATAATAATAAAGAAAAACCTTTGTTTTAAATGTGACCTTTTAGTTTCAACTGAGGTTTGCATCAGGTTGGCATTAATGAAATATTAATAATGTACTCACCCTCAAGTCATACAAGATGGAGATCAGATTTGTAGAAATTTTCTTGATTAATCACTTGTAAATCGCCAATGGGTCCTCTGCAATGGGTGCCGTAAAAATGAAAGTCCAAACAGCTGATGAATACATCACAATAATCTGTAATATGACTCCAGTCCATCAATAAATGTCTTCTGAAGCAAAAAGCTGCATGCTTGTAAGAAACTATTCGGCATTAAAATGTTTTTAAATGAAGACCATCTATCCGTAATCACCGGCGGCGCCAGGGGGGGTCTTGGGGGGTCTCAAGACCCTGCCAAAAAATGCCTTGACCCCCCATTTGACCCCCCCAGCCTCTTCCTGATTAAAAAATATATATATTCGGGATAAAGATCCAAAAATGTTTCTCTTCAAACTACGCAGAACAATAATAAATAATAATTATTTCGACATTTATTCATACACTGAACCGAGAACCGTTTCTGTCGGACGCGTCCGATACGAGAACCGATGAGCTGATGATAACTGCGCATGCGTGATTCAGCGTGAAGCAGACTGACACAGAGCGCATCTGAACCGAACTGATTCTTTTGGTGATTGATTCTGAACTGATTCTTTGCTAATGTTATAAGCGCGGGCAAACAAAAGGCTTGAATGAAGGGCAATCATCGCCAATGACGGCATTACATCGAGCGCAAAAGAACCGGTGAACCATTTTTTTTTCAGCTGGTTTATTTGATCGAATTGTCCGAAAGAACCGGTTCACTTGAGCACCTGCTCCTTTGCCCCTTAAGTGCCCTTTTGTCAAAGCAAAATTTCCTCAATTTTTTTTGTAATAACATAAACTTTTGTGAATGCCTGCCCACGCCCAATCATAATATTAGTACAATTTATTAATAATAATTTAGCCGTAAATAAAATGACCAACATGATGACCGTTCACCTGACTACGACCTCATCCAAACGGGAAGATTCCTCATGCTGCACGCGCATTTTTTAATTGCTAGAGCATATTTTCAACATCGTGGCAGCTGCTAAGCGGTGTTTCATTCTCAGCGAAGTGATTTTGGTGTTTATTTACTTATTATTATTTTACAAGAACGATGTGATGTGAGAACATGCAGATATGTGGTTTATATTGCTGTGTGTAGCCTGTAGTGTAGAAGTAACACTAGCGTGCTGTTTGAGGGAGAAAAGTTTCACAGGCATCGAGGGGTCTGGTCTTTTTTTATGTTATTTGAATAAACTTTTATTATATTACAGTACTTATTTATTTTTAACACGTAAAAATAATTATCACAACACTGGTAAGGCTTATTCAGAATTTCTCATTCTCTGAATTATCATTATAAAAATAAAAACAATTCAGAAATGAATTAAAATATAATTATATTTTAAATGTGATGCAAATATTTTTTCTACAAAAGCAACAGTGTTTACAACAGCAAGACCACTTTAGCCTGTAAACTCAATAATATCTATCTGGAAATAAATGTAAAAATATCAATGTCAATAAAAATGCATAATATACCTGACATGAAAGTGCAGTGTGAAGGATATGAATAACAAATGTAGCCTGTCATTTGTTTACATTGCAAAGGTGTTTTTGTTGTTTAGTAGCAGAAATATGCAGTTATTAGCCATGTGCACTGTATTTTTTGTTGGTTTTCATGAGACCCCCCTTGAAAAGACCAGGACCCCCCATTGCCCCCCCAATCAAAATTGTCTGGAGCCGCCACTGTCCGTAATATTGCTTTCTAAGTAAGGTTTACAAGCGAAAACAGTCCAAAATGGTTATCCTTTGGTGAAAAACCTTAAAGGATTTGTTTCTTACAAAACATGCAGATGTTAAATGATGGACTGGAGTCGTCTGGATTACTTGTGGATTAATGTGATTTTTATCAGCTTTTTGGACTCTAATTCTGATGGCACCCATTCACTGCAGAAAATCCAGCAGTAAGTAAGCAGCAAGTGATGTAATGTTAAATTTCATCACATCTGTTCAGATGATGAAAAAACCTCATGTACATCTTGGATGGCCGGAGGTTGAGCACATTTTAGCAAATTTTCACTTTTAGGTGATCTTTTTTTTTTTTTTTTTTTTTTACATGTTTGTGGTCTCCTCAGGATACATTCACCAGAGGCTGTGTATTCAAAAAGGAGGCTTTTGGGTTAATCATACCCACCCTTGGCTGTTCCATCTCCTGCAATGAAACAAGGACTGTGAGTATTTGATTCACTAGTATTTTTATAAGGAATAATTGACGACGGGTCGTTGAATTATTATATTAAAATAATGCACACCCGAGGTGGTGATTCTGCCAAGACACAAAGCAGAGGGAGAGAGACAGAGACACAAAGAGAGAGAGAGAGCTTGTGTGAATTAGGCTACCCCTTTGCTTCTCTAAACAGCACTGTCTCCTCGCCAGTGAGAAATGTCATGTGTGGCCTTTAAGTTGCTGCACTATATAGGCTAACTGATAAAATCGCCAGGGCAGTGCTGACAACACCTTTTTGTGCATACTGCGTGACCGTTATTAAGAGTTTATTAAGTATTCTAAGTGATATGGAAATGTAGTGCAGTCAGGAGAGCTGCTTGGAACCACGTTCGTCGTGTGTTTCCCAGATAATAATTGCACACCTCAGAACGTTCATCAACCAATCAGATTCAAGCATTCAACGGCCCGGTAGTATAACTGCATTTGATACCAGAGAATATGAAATAACTTGCAACTGCATCTAGCTTTGCTGGTTAATCTGATCTGGTCAAATAAGCCATTATTTGTCTTGACCAGACCCCTCGTTGCTGTAAAGGCTTTTTTGGACCAGACTGTTCCCCGTGCCCGGGTGGTTTCACCACCCCCTGTTCCTCTCATGGGACGGTAAACTCCATGCGCATTCACATGCATGCATACTGTACAATTCAGCATTTTTTTCATATGTCATAAGGTCTAGACTTATATTTTCTTTTGTTGTAGTGCTCAGAGGGCATCGATGGAAACGGCACGTGCCAGTGTCAGCCCAATTTCAAAGGATCACGGTGCCAGTACTGTGCGGACTCCAACAAATACGGCCTGTTCTGTGACAAAAGTACGAATGTTTTTCTTCATCAACTCATAGAATGGGGTTTGGGAATATTCCAAATGTTTAGTAACAATTTTTCTTTGCATCCCTCTTAACACCAGCTTGTGGATGCATACACGGCGTGTGCGATAACCGTCCAGAGGCTAGCGGTAAATGCAAGCAGGGCTCCTGTAAAGAAGGTTATACCGGAGAGTTCTGCGAGCAGCAGACCCAGCAGTGCGGGCCAAACCAGCCCTGCCATGCTCATGCTAACTGTGTGTCCAATAAGGGAGCATTCACGTGAGTGTCTAACACAGACAGAAGAAATGTTTTCTTTTATTTATTTTGTATTTTTTTGCAAATTTAATGTGCTACTTTTATTTATTCAGTACTATACTGGAACTGTAGACCTTTGGTTTCATATCACACATAATATGTATGTATATATATATATATATATATATATATATATATATATATATATATATATATAAGAAGGAAAATATCAATGATGCATTGTGTGATTTTAGGTGCGTGTGTAAGCCTGGTTTCCAAGGGGATGGATACATGTGCGTGGAAAGCGATCCTTGTGCTTTGCCACAGCGTGGAGGTTGCAGCATCAATGTAAGTCTTATGCATCTGTGTGCTTGTCTTTAATGCTATCATGTTATCATAGCATGTTTATTCTCTTTTGTTCTCAGGCCAAATGCATAAGAACTGGTCCAGGCACACACACGTGCCAGTGCCTGAGCGGATGGAGAGAGGATGGAGATGAGTGCCAGGCCATTAATAACTGTCTGGATCCATCCAGAGGAGGGTGTCACTCTAATGCCTCCTGCATCTATGTAGGCCCAGGACAGGTGAGGGGGGCATTGTGATTCCAAAACCCCATCTATTTGGATTTACAGGATTTTTTATGATTGATAATCTACCCTAGAGTGACTGTGCTTGCAAAAATGGTTACCATGGCAATGGGAGGGATTGTGAGCCTGTCAATCAGTGTGTGGAGCAGAAGGGTGGATGTCATTTCCTGGTGAGGGCTCAAACAAATCATCATAGAACTGCACACATTTTTTTCATACAATGCATATATGTTGAATTCTTAAATGTTCCTGTTTTCTCATAGGCCACCTGCCAGTTCTTGAACCCTGGTGGATGGCAGTGTGTGTGTGAGGACGGTTATGCTGGTGATGGAAAAGTCTGTTATGGAACCATAGCACAGGTACTGTATATGATTTTGTGTTATGTTTCTATTCTTTTTTGTTGAGGTTATACAGAGGTCAGGTTTATACTGTCTTATACAGTATAATTCAACTATTGTTATTACTTAAAACTGTTATTTGTCTAACATTATTCATTAGTTGTTTCATTTTGTTTTTGCAGGAGGTGGCAACAAACCCCAATCTTCTAGAATTCAACCTCTGGATCTTGGTAATTTGTGTTTTTAGAGTTTTTATTGACTCTTTCTGCAGATTACAATATTACACTGATAGATGCTGTCGAGTTATTGTTTATATGCAAGTGAAGGAATAATTAAAGCAATTCACTCAGAAACACTGATTCATTTGGGAACTAAACGAGTGAGTAAAGTAATCATTCACTCTTTCAGTTTCGTCAAAAACACTGATTCATTTCTTTACGTTATGTCACTCTGAGACATCCAGCAGTGTCGCTGTGGATTTGTTTTGGAACGAATATAAACAAAGTTAACTGGTAATATTGTGTTAAAATGTAAGTAATTGAGATTGATATTATTATCAATGTTATGTCTAGATTTTCAAGGCTGATTGTGTATAAATGATGTTTGAGTTCCTAATAAGTTCTGGAACATTCCAGCAAGCGGATCTTTCTAAACTGATGTCAGAGACAGAAAATTACACACTCTTCATCCCATCGGCTCAGGCCAGAGAGAAACTGAGTCAAGAAGACAAAGACTTCTGGATGACCCTCAGTAACCTTCCAAGTCTCCTCAAGTAATGGCACACAATTATCATGCAACCACAGCAGCTAATTTTGATAATAATTCATCCTTTTTTGTTTTAATAGTGTTGCTTTTTTCTCACAGAAATCACATTGTTTATGGGTTATATGCTCTCAGCGATCTCCATGCATCCCCTTCCCCACAACTGCTTTCCCTTTTAAAAAGGACTCTTCCTATTTACTCAGACAATGATGTAAGAGGGAAATATCTTTTCTGTTCAATTAATGTCTGTCATTCAACTCCGTCATGATTCAACTCATCATGTCTTCTGTTTATCTTTTTATTCAGACCACTATTGTCGCAGGAGGAAAAATAACTTCTGGAGATATGGCTGCAAAGAATGGAGTTATCCATTTTATTGACAAAGTACGACCCTAGAGTATTTTCTTTTAATAAAATCTAGTACAACATTGGGTCTCATTTACTAACACTTGCGTAATTGTGTACACAGTAAAGGTTATGCAAAATTCTGTTTCTTAAATTTCAAATAAAGTGCACACTTACTGATAAAGTGATGACATACACACAGATTGAAGAAATTATGCCACTGTTGTTGACTCTAGGTGTTGATGCCTGAGCGAAAGATGAGTGAAGGTTTACTGGAAGTGTTGAGTCAGAGGGCTGATCTCTCTCTCTTCCGCAGCTCTCTCTTGGTGAGTCGGATAATTTGTCTAAGTCTTGTAGGCCTGCCACACCACGGATGAAAATAATCATCCTTTACATATGGCATGGAATTGGTTTTGAATTGGACTTTAACAATTGTTGTTGTTTTTTGCATTTACCCAGAAATACAACTTGACTAAAGAAATGGAGGAGTCCTCGGCTTTACCGTGTTTGCTCCAACAGACAGTGCGATCAAAGAATACCTCAGTAGAACGGGCAAGGAGTCAATGGTATTATACGAACACACTAAAATACACAGCCTAAGTGATATTGATTATTTAGTGTCTCATTTTTGCATTATGAATTTTGTTTCTAGGATTTGAATGTGACCCAGTATCACATTATAATAAATGAGACTCTAAAAGATGGAGATTTGGTGGATGGACTGTATAAAGATACCATGCTTGGCTTTTCCTACCAACTGGGAATTTTCCGGCAAGATAAGAAAGTAAGTCAGTGTTGAATTATGTCAAGTCAGCTTAATAAATCAAATGCTAATTCTTCTATAAATATGATATTTTTCTGTCATAGTTGCTTGTAAATGAGGCTGAAGTGAACGTGACTGACATAGAGACCAGTAAAGGTGTGATCCACACCGTGTCTGCAGTCCTGAGCATTCCCAGCAACCGCTGTGACAGAGCTAAAACCAAAATTGTCATGGTGCAGTACATCTATTTAACTATTTTATGATTAAGTCATTCTTACTTGTATCCTGTAAATATCCAATCTAAATATGGACATTGTATCTGTAGGGACGCTGCATGGACTGTTTCCACCCAACGGAGAACCCTTGCCCTTCAGGAAATAAAAGACTGGTGTGGTCCAAAAACAACAACCTAAAAAAAGTGTTTGGATGCCAATGTGTCATATGATAAAGATGGTCATGTTATGATTTAATTGAAAAATGTTATAGTAGTTTGATTACAAATGGACAATTTGGATATCTTTAGTACGGGAATAAATTTAGTTATTTTTACTTGAAAATGTGTAATTAATTGAAATCGCAAAGGGAAAGAAAGGAGTAGAAATCTTTCCACATTCCCTATGGGAAGAAAAAAACTAACTGTTTTCCTATTCATTGTTTGTTCTCAGATGAGCCGAAAGAGAAGATGCATGTTTACTCGAGTATACAACGGAGAGACAATGCTGATCATCGGATGCAAAGTTTCTTGTGAGAAAGTCAACATTGTAAGTACAAGATGCATTCATTCACTTTTCACAATCACAAGCAGCCAGAACTTCAGTTAAAAAAGTTCAGTTAAAAATACAAAAATAACTAGTAAGCTGTTTTTGGGGAATGTACTAGTGATTCATTAGCCACTATGGGTAAATCAGTAAAAACAACGAAGTGCTGAAAAACTTATAATATAATGGTACATTAAAATGATATAAGTACTAGTTTTGCAATATAAAGCAGCATAACAAGCTGTTTTGTTCAGCAAAAAATAACTAGAAGCAGATGACACCGTTATCCCTGCATATTCCAGTGTCAAATGGCCATGTCCTCTTATATGTTAAAATAAGGCAGATATCAGAAACCGTTTCTCTATCTTTGCAGGAAAGAAAGTGTTGTGCAGGTTATTATGGTATTAACTGCGAGAAGTGTCCGGGGCCAGAAGGCCAGTCCTGTTTTGGCAACGGTGTGTGTGTGGATGGGATCAATGGCACAGGCATCTGTCAGTGTAACCAGGGCTTTAACGGCACCGCGTGTGAGACTTGCGAGAATGGAAAATATGGAATTCACTGTGATCAAGGTACTAAACATTTAAAAGCTCGTACTTTCATATACTACATACTCTGTAAACAATTAGCTCATACTAATTTTGCATATGCACTATCTTTCTTTTTAGAGTGTAAGTGTGTTAACGGACGCTGCAAAGACGGTGTGGATGGAGATGGCAGCTGTACATGTAATCTGGGCTGGAGAGGAGTAACCTGCAATGTTGGTATGATGCTCACCTGTCACACAAATGTTGATGCATACATTTGGATGCCTTGCACCACCTGAGTATATATTAAATGTAATCTGTAAATAAAAATGAAGATCATTTATGTTGACTATTTTCAGCTATTACATCAGATATGTGCGGAGGAAAATGCCACAGTAGTGCCAAGTAAGTTTACAGTACTACCATCTGTATCAAGTAAACATTCTTGGGTATATCACACAAAACCTGTAGAGATCACGTCATATTACATATCAGAATCAAAACAAAAGTATTGTTCAATTGAAAATTTGCACGTCGTTTTTTACACATAATCGAACCATTTCCATTCTAAAAGAATAATAAATAGGCATTATCTTTTGTTTTATTTAAGTCTCATATTCTCACCAAAGCTGCATTTATTTGATAAAAAATACAGTAAAAAATAATATTATGAAATATTACAGTACTGAAAGAAGTGTCCTATCTGGATGCATTTTAAAATGTAATGTTTAACTGTGATGGCAAAGCTGAATTTTCAGCAGTCAGTCTTTATCGTTACATGATCCTTCAAAAATCATTGCATATTATTAAAATGGATTGAAATTGAGCTATTTTGAAACAATGCAGGTCTTTTTTTTTTTTTTTGGTCATTGCTGACTAAAAGTTTTTTGAATGGTAATGTGAATTTGGGTGAAATGTTACCACACTTGTCTAAATACTAGTCTTGCTGATATAAACTTAAAAATAATAATTTCAGCAACCTAAAATGCTCAGAAATCCAGAGCTTGTCAGGTAAACAGCATCCTAGGAATAGGATGCTTTGCAATTAATGTATACTCCTCTAATTGAGTGAGTGGTTTGAAATTTGTCCTCTTGAGAACCATGCATCTAGAAAACAAAATCCCCGAATTTGTATTAATCCTGTATTTTAAAAGATGTGTACAGTACACCTATGGCTAATTGCAAATACCTTATCAACAATTGATTAAGCACTTTTTAGCTTTTGGAAAATGTGACCTGGATTTGCTTTTGTGACATTCATGCTTTCTATGCTCTTTAAATATTGCATTTATGACTTGGGTTTGATGTTTGTTGTAGCTGCTTGATGAACGTGATGGAAAATACATATTACTGTAGTTGTGCTGCAGGATTTCAGGGTAACGGCACATATTGCACAGGTAAGCATCTCAAGAAACATTCGAACACACTGCTGTCAAATAACATTTGTAGCCAATGAGTCTAAATGGTGGTTTTATGTACTATACGGTGTTATTTCCAATCCAAGCGGTGGACGCATGTGCAGAGAATAACGGCGGCTGCTCTGTCCATGCCGTGTGCAAGAGAACTCTCCCAGGACGGAGAATATGCGTGTGCCACCCGGGTTATGCAGGCGATGGAAAAGTATGCATCTGTAAGTATGTTAGTTTAATATCCAGTTTGAAGGGTAGTGTACACAACTGGTAGTACATGACGCTTACAGTGCCAATATCCTGGGTTTGAGGTCCAGGAGAAACACCAATATATTTACAGTGAATGCAGTGCTCTGTGTTCCAAATGAAACAAACTTATTGCATTTTATATGTGTTAATGAGTGTGTGTGTGTGTGTCTTTTGAAGCTATCAATCCATGCCTGGATGGTAATAATGGGGGATGCCACGCAGATGGTGTCTGCATTCATACAGGCCCTAATAAGGTAGGACACAAATATAAACAGACCATTCATACAGCCAGCAAACAAATCAGATACGATTTTATAAAGTGAATCCAGGGTTCCTGTAGGTTTTATGAAGGTAAATTTAATAAAGTAAAGAAAACTGAAAGAAATGAAAAGGGAGCACAATAAATCATGTTCAAAACTGGTGGCCCATTTCACCATTTGACCTGTACTTTAGTTGGCTGAGGAGACGAAGGATTAGATCTCAAATTAATCACCATATCTACAGTATGGGCTTCTTTAAGTTACTTCCAAGAAGGCACTGTCACACCATGTCATAAAATCATTCACCACTAAAAAAAATCTAATAACCACCTCACTGTCTTAAATTCTAATTTAAACTCTAAAAGTAATTACTCTCTTTACTAAAACGTAGGACTGAATAGTATTAATAGCCGACGAAAAATTTATAAAGACCAACATAACATGGGTTTTACAGTACTTTCCTCCAAATGTTTCGTAATCATATTTAACAATGTGGATGAGGCATCCTCAACTCCTCTTTTAGTCTGGTAAGGAAACTTGAACAGATCTACAAGACTGAGTTTTCAGTAAAAGTTTATCCCTGACAGATTTCTCAAACATTCATCAACAATGATGTCAGAGCGAGGTGTCTATAAAGTCATTTAGTATCTTAGGATAACTTTCCCACAGGCACAACTACGGCTTCTTTCCACAACTTAGGATTTTTTTTTTGAAGATAAAGCGACTTTTAGAAAAAACAGGACCTTGTTGATCACACGTCTTTAGTAAACATCCCCCAATCTTATCTGTGCTGTTAATTCATAAATACCAGAACGTGAATATCAAAAACCTCCCAATTTGTGCAATCAAAACATCCTCGCACTGCTAAAGATGAATCCACAGACCATTTCTTAATCAATTTGGTTTCAGCCTTATACTTCTTTAAAACTGTTTTATACACAGGAATTTAAAAACAAAGTGTTATGGTCAGACAGTCCCAATGGTGGATTACTAATGGACTTATATGCACCTCTGACAGAACCATAACACAAGTCCAAAGTTTTGGTAAATAGTGTTGCACAGGTGACATACTGTTGAAAATTGAGCAGAATGTGTTTTTAAAGAGAAACAGTATAAATGCCCTATGATTTAAAAAAAAAGAAAAAGAAAAAAAAGTTTTTAGCTGTGTCTGAAATATTTTACATTTAATGCGCTTGTTTACTCACCCTCTTATCCCTCTATAGCAGATAGCATTTGAGTGCACTATATCAGAAAGACTTGAAGTGAGCGAATTTGTACTTTTAGATTTCATCTACCTTATTTTAGAAAGGTACACTCCCAATGACTTAACATTGTAGTCAAATTATACATGCCTCTGAAAACCACTACATTTAATTTGAGTGAAAAAAAGACCCATGTATAATTGAGATAGACTTGACTCACCCATAAAATAAATTTGAAGAAATGACACTTAATTTACTTGATGTGATTTCAGACAGCATGTAATTGCAAAGAAGGCTTTTCTGGGAATGGAAAGCAATGTGAAGCCATCAATGTCTGTCTTGAGGTATGTGCTTTTTATAACTACATTAAAAAGGACTATATTAGTGGTTCCCAACGTTTTAGGTCACCACACAGATTCATTGGTTCTAAAGGTTTTAAATGTTTCATCAGATCAGACACACTTGTTCATCCATTCTGAATTACAGCCCACCATTTAAAAAACACTGTATTACAAATTACATTGTTGCACTCAGCTCAAAGATCAAGATGAATAGCATGGAATGTCACTATAATTCTTTTTTTTTTTTTTTTTTTGTCAGAAAAATGGAGGATGTCACAGGTATGCCCAGTGTACCATGACAGGACCCCTGCAGAAGAACTGCACTTGTAGGACTGGCTTTATTGGAGATGGAGAAACTTGCAAAGGCACCCTGCAAAGAGTGAGAAAAACAGCAAAATGTAAAACACAGGCACACAAATGAAGCAGTAACTTAAATGCAACTAATTTCTTTCATTTTAGGAGATTCGAAACCGAAATTTATTAGACTTTTACACTGGACTGACGGTACGCTTATTCTTAGTCATTTTTAACAAATATGTTTTTTTTTTTTGTTTTTTTTGCCTAATTGACAATTATTTAACTGAATTTACAGAGAAATGATATTACTGAACTCGGAAATCGTGGCCCCTTCACAGTCTTTGCACCAAACGCAGATGCTTACAACAAGCCAGAGGTAAGACTCAAATGTGGTCAATCGGAGCAAATATTGTGACTTAAAAATCACAACAGCAGTACTTTTCAACTGAATTGAAGACTTGCATTGCTACTCTAAAAACTGCATTCACAAAAAAAAAAAAAAAACAATAAATAAATATATATCTTTGAGTTCTCGGTTTATTTTAGCTCAACAAACAAAGCAAACCATGATACTTTAAAAGTTAGTTCCCACTAGCACAGGGCTGGCAGCATTGGTCCTGAAGGGCCCATGTCCTGCAGAGTATAGCTCCAACCCTAATCAAACAAACCCTGCAGAACAGTGGCCCTCCAGGAAGAAAATAGCCTTGCACTATTAGTGGATATTTCTGCATTGGAGTGAATTCTATGAACCTCAACTGTTTAGTAATTGACAAATTTAGAAAAAGACATGTTGACATTAAATAAAATACACTATCTGACTATTTAAGCATCAAATATAACTACCAATGAAAAGTCGAGGCATTACCCAGTTTGTGCAGGTACATAGGCAGCAGTGTGATTGGATAAAATGCTGGGTGGAGAGTAACAGGTGTCTAATCATGCTGCTGGAGGGCCACAGTCCTGTAGAGTTTAGCTTCAAACCCAATTAAACACCTAAACCCGAAGCACACAAATTACATGCATATTAGCTTGTTAGCATAGTATGCAATATGATTGGTTGACAAATTACAAGTGGAGGACCTATCAGCTTGTGCCATGACTGGCTGGAGCATTATCCATCCAGTCTCTGTGCCATGTGACTGAACTTAAAGACATGAAATGAACACAAAAGTGATGAAATGATGATATTGTCACTGAGATAAACTCAAGAATCGAAATGGAAAGCTTTAGGATGCATTATGGTCATGAATATTTAGTAAGAAAATATGGTTCATCGTCATGAATTTGTATAATAATATAAGCTAAAATATGACTTGGACAAGTTTTCAACATGTTTGATGTGATTCACCCAAATGTCCTTTGATCTACATGTCTACTGTACATCTATATTTGAAATCTACTGTGTCTCTTAATGAGTGTCATTAATAGTAAGAGGAAATTGTGATGTGATAGCAGGTTTGTCACTGCTTTTGTTTAGGTTAAGGACATTGTAAAGCGGACTCGTATGGAAATCAAAATCCTGAGGTACCACATTGTGGCTTGCCGTGCCCTCCTCCCAGAAGACCTCATGCAGCCTCGTAACTTGACCACTCTTACTGGTGACATCCTCACCATTACATACTCTGAGGTACAGTATGCTTGATGCAAAGACAGACAACATTATCATGACTCCGTATTATGAATGCATGAGATACATATTATGGATATTACTGACACACTCATTATTTGTTTCTAGGACACTATATACATCAATAACAAAGCCAAAGTGCTGTTCAGTGATCTGGAAAGTAGCAATGGGATTTTCCATGAGATTGACACTGTTCTAGTGCCCCCAGGTCTTCAGATTCAGAAAGACAAAGAACAAGACAGCAAACCAGTATGTCCCCACAGGACTATTCTGACTATAATCTTTATTTTATAATGTCATGAGAAATAATCAAGCACGAAACTATGAAATTACACTGATGTCTTTTTTTTTTTTTTTTTCAATTGTCCTTTTTTTTCTGAAAGCGTAACCTCTCAGATGTGGTCAGTTCCCATGGATTCAAGACATTCTACAAGCTTTTAGAGGTAAAATAAGCAAAAACTATGTTTATATATAAAATAAAAAGTGTTATATTTAGAGGAATTATTTTCTAATAAAATCCAAATCTTATATTACTTTGTTTGTTTAAAGGACACCGATACATTGAAGTTGGTGATGGATCCAATTCATCAGCCTGTCACCCTGTTCCTGCCCACGGACGCTGCAATGGCCGCCCTGGCCCAAGAGCAAAAAGACTTCCTGTATGCCATGCATAACCGTGATCAGCTAGCTGAGTATCTTAGATACCACATCATGCGTGACAGCAAGGTTGGTCTCTATCAAGTGTATAACATTTTGTGGAAAGGGCTTAGCTGTGTTCAACATCAAGACTAATATAGTATGACAGGAAATTCAGTGTTGACTCCCTAATGCATCATTTAAATGTATTGCAATTTATTGTGTCTCCTAGCTCTTGCCCTCAGAGCTTGTCCATGCCAGCTCTTTAAAGACCCAACAGGGCTCAGATCTGTCAGTGGCCTGCATGGGGGAAGAATATATAGTGAGTACTTTTGCAGGAAAAAATAAATAAAAAGAATTGCCTTGTGGATAAAAAAAAAAAGCTGTTTATTTAATAATTATGCATCATATCATGCATATTTATCTCTCAGGGGGAGCTTTATGTGAACCATAAAAGCTGTCGGATTGTAAAGAGAGACCTTGATTTCAATGGAGGATTGATTTATGGCATTGACTGTCTGCTTAATCCTCCAAGTGTCGGGGGGCGCTGTGACTATAAGCACACCATTGATTTCACTGTGAGTTCCAGCAAAGTATTTTCACTTATTACATCTGAGAAGTACTTGTAGTACTTTGTACAATGTTTGTAGTACAGTATGTAGTGTGCAGTTTGCATCACTGTAATGTGATCAGATCAAATCAATGTACCTTTCTTACTTTTGGTATCTTGAATAATATTATTATTATTATTTTTTTTTTTTTTGCAATAGTTGGCTTGCAGGTATTGTGGTCGTGCTATTTTGGATTGCCCGCTTGGAAGCAAGCCAAAGGTACGTTTTATTTTCATTTGAAGTCAAACCTTTATAGAGAAAAAAATATGAAAATTTGCCATCTATTCAGTCTGCACTTATTAGATGTTGTGGGTTTATTGTAAAACACATACTAAATAGTGGTGCATTTTTTCCCTCTCCATTGTCCACGAAGTACGACATATCTATAGCCAGTAGCCCTTACTCCTTTTATCACTGCTATGAATGATTTGATGTTATAAAATATTTTTACATCAAATAAATACTCCTTATTTATTTTCATGAAGGATCCTGAAAAATATTAAGAAGCACAACGTTATTAATAATAATAATAAAATGTATGTTGAACATTAAATCAGCATAATAGAGTGATTTCTTAATAATTACAGTATGTGACATTGAAGACAGAAAAAAATCAGCTTGGTTCACAGGAATAAATTACATATAAAAATATATATCAGAATAGAAAGCAGTTAATTTTTTACTATATTTCTCATCAAATAAATGTAGCCTTTGTGAGCATAAGAGACTTCTTCAAAACATACAAATCTGACCAATACCAAACTTTTACAATTGACTCTTTTGTGTGTGTGTGTGTGTGTGTGTGTGTCAACTTGTAGGAGTAAATTGGCATAACAGCTATGTACTAAAAGCCCCATTTACATCTAGTTAAACGGATACTGTATTAAAGAAAAAACACTAATTTAACTGTGTTTTTAAATCTAGTCAGAACAAAAGTGTGTCCGGTCGGATTCGCTGCTGTCTAGTCGTGAAGGATGTCAATCAATATGTACAGTGGTCATATGGAAGCCCAAGTGCTGTTCTGGGTACTACGGCAGGGACTGTCTTGGTAAGCAGTGTCTCACTGTACTATAGACGCCAGTTCAAACTATCGAGCTATGCTGGTTAAATATAATACAACAAGACTACACACCCCTTTTGATATTAAATAAAAAAACAATTATTAGCCATTCATTTGTTTTATGGCCACTGTGTGTGGAAAAACAGTTATAAGTTAAGAACATTTTCTGTTCTCCAGCATGTCCTGGGGGTCCAGGATCCCCTTGCAGTGAGCATGGCAAGTGTGACGAGGATCATCTAGGCAATGGCACATGCACTTGTGATGCTGGATTCACAGGTGTAGCCTGTGAGTTGTGTGTGGATGGCCATTTTGGACCTGATTGCAAAGGTGAGACTTTTCAAAATACATTTCAATTTATTAGATATAATAAATTTTACTTATGATTGTAAACTTGGTTTTCTGTCTTCTTCCTAAGCCAGCAACTGTACAGAACATGGGTTATTTGTTGAGGGTCCTAAAGGTACCGGTTCATGTTTTTGTGAAGAGGGCTGGACAGGTCTGAGATGTGAGAACAAACTAGGTACAGACCTTTTGGTTATTCTTTTGTTTTTGGGTTATATACCATACAAGAAAAAGACAAGCATTGCTTTATACCTGAAAGCCCATTGCACCCTGTGTTTCTGATGTTTCAGCTGATGGTCCCGTTTGCAATCCGGCATGCCATGAGAAGGGCGTCTGCATGGAGAATAACACCTGTGTCTGTAAACCCTTCTATGAAGGAGACGGTATCACCTGCACAGGTACATACATGAAGGTCTCAAAAGCAAAGTGATGATAAAACAAAAGTAGAAACCGTCGACTCACTCTTACCTCTTATGTAGCGGCCGATATGTGCAAGTACTGGAACGGCGGCTGTTCGAAGGATGCTAAGTGCAGTCAGAAGGGGGAGAAGGTGAGCTGCACGTGTCTCAAAGGTTTCTCTGGCGATGGCTTTGAGTGCACACCTGTTGACCCCTGTGCTGACGGTGAAAACGGCGGGTGTCACGAACACGCTATCTGCACTATGACCGGAGCTGTAAGCAGAAATTTATCTTTTAATATAGTTATTTTAACAGAATGTGGTCTTTATACAGATACATTAATCTTAATACATCCATAAACCGATATAATATGCATCTTTCACCAGGGAAAGAGGAAGTGTGAGTGTAAAGACAACTATATTGGTGATGGGATTGATTGTGAAGCAAAGCAGCTGCCGGTCAATCGCTGTCTACAAGATAATGGACAGTGCCATTCAGATGCTCAGTGCACAGACTTACACTATGAGGGTATGTATTGTTTATATGAACTAGTGTTAGTGCATATAAATAGTGTTTGAAATGCTTATTGCATAGTTCCTTATACTTATTTTACTGGGTGAAGTTCATTTCATGGCTTAAATAAATCAGATGTTGCTCGAGACTAACGTGTTTGGCTTGTGATTACAATCAGCTTTTGCATATTGGTTGACTTATGAAAATAAAAGAAAAAAGTGGTTTTGATGAACAAAGTAGTTTTTGTGTGTGTGTCTAGGAAGATAAATAAGGGGATTTTATATATGATAATAATATAATAAAATATATAATAATATAATATATAATAAAATATATTTTTAAGATTTATTAAAAAAAGTATTTACTTAAAAAAAATCTGAAATTAGTTTCAAATTCAATTAATTTTTATTTAATTCAAATTAAATCAAATTAAAGTATAATTGTTTTAAATGAAAAAAAATAAAATACCTATTTTAGTACTGCATAAAATATTTAAAAACAATATTTCTTGTTTGCCATATTGCTTATCGTAACTCATTCTGGGATTGTTTTCTTGACAGAATTCATGCAGTGTTGCTTTAGAAAATGTTTTCTAGGTAGGGAGTTAACTAAGCTAATTGTTTTTTTTGTCTTTTAGATAAAACATTGGGGGTTTTCCATTATCGCTCACCAAAGGGACCATACAAACTCAACTATACAATGGCGCAGGAGGCCTGCAAAGAAACAGAAGGCACTATCGCTACCTACACACAGCTGTCCTATGCCCAGCAGGTGGCGCTCTTACAGTTACACTAGATGTCATACCATTAGCACTCATTGTCTGAATGTCATCGGGTGTCTTTTCTCTAACGTTTGTCCTGCAGGCTGGTTATAACTTGTGCGCAGCAGGCTGGCTTGACAGAGCGAGGGTAGCATATCCCATGAGCTTCTCTAACCCTAAATGTGGCTTTGGACATGTGGGGATTGTGGACTATGGTGTCCGCAATAACTTGAGTGAGACGTGGGACACATTCTGTTATAGAGTGAAAGGTAAAAGTCATCATGGGATATTTGTGGAGCGGTGTATATACAAGCAGGGGCAGTTTGGGTTTAGACGGTTTGTGTGTGTTTCAGATGTGAAGTGTGAGTGTAAAACTGGCTACATTGGTGACGGATACTCCTGTACAGGAAACTTGCTGCAGGTTCTCTCATCCAGACCAACCCTGTCTAACTTCCTGTCTGTGAGTAGAGCTTGTTTATTTCATTGTTTGTTTTTTGTTAAAGCATCAAAATTATTTTATGGAGATGGTGAACCATGGTGTCTATTTTTTTTTTTTTTTTAGCAAATCCTGAATTACTCAACTTCAGCATCAGGAAAGAAGTTTGTGAATCGCCTAAGTAACATCACCATCCAGTCCACTCTGTTTGCACCTGATAATGATGGTCTCTTTAGCAATCAGGTGACACCCACATCCACATTTGATACTTTTACATTTTGCTGCCATTTATTTTAAATTCAAAGTGTTTTTTCTTTTTATTTAATCTCATGGTAACCCCACTGATGCATGACTTGTACAACAGTGGACATTATATTTTATAGAGAAAAATATTTGGTGTGATATTATAAAGACAACTTGTTATTGTTAAAATTAAATAATTGGCTTTTATACTGTCACTATGCTAAAGCCAAACAAATTATTAAAGTATTATCTTTAATATTTTTACTTCGTATTAAACTGTGAAGATTTTTTTTTTGATACACTAACATTCAAAAGTAAAAAAAAAAAAAAAAAAAATGTAAGTTGAAATTAATTAAAGAGTATAATATTTTTGTGGAAGCTGTTTTTTGTTAGGATATTTTGAGTAAAACGTAAAAAAATTGCATTATTTAAAATATATAGTTCATCTTTACTGTCACCTTTCATCCATTTTATTTATCCGTGCTAATTAAAAGTGTTAATTTATTTCAAAAAAAGGAAATGATCACAAACTTGTGAACAGTAGTGTACATATAAAAAGAAATTTTAAAAATTCAGATTTATTTGTAAAGCAATTTTCACAATAAATACGGAATCATTCCAAAGCAGCACATTAAAACAAAATAGTATGAAATACTTTATAAATACTGTAAGTAAACATTAACTTTAACAGTACAAAAAATAATCTAGGACCTACCCCTGTATTGGCCCCCTTGGTAAATGACCTTTTTGTGTTCAACAGACTTTAAGCGGCAGAGACATAGAGCACCACCTACTGGATGGGAGGGCTTTAGTACTGCAGGCACTTATTAATATCACTCATGTCCGAACACGACTCGGACACAGCCTGACCATCACAGGCGTGCCTGATCTCCAGAACCCTCAAACAATGGTGAGGATGCAAACTTTCTTCCATTTATATCAATTTGAGTCACATGGATAAACGTGTTTAATCTGCTTGTCGAAACTCTCATCTTCATAGACTTCTTCGGGATACATCAACGACCGTTATGTCATGGACTCCGACATTTTGGCATCCAATGGGTTCATCCATGTTCTGCAGGGCCCATTGAAAGCACCCCCACCTCCACCTCCGTCCATCCACCCGGCTCATAAGGCTGGGATGGGCATCGGCGTCCTGGGACTCATCATCCTCATCGTAGGAGCTGGATTTGTGGGATACAATTTCTACACACATAAAACAAAGCCATTCCAGTTCCATTATTTCAAGGTATCTTGTTTGTGTTCACATTTCTGTATTAGGGCTGTCAAAGTTCACATTAGTGGATTGTTAATAATTTATCAAAAAAAAAAAAAAATTATAATTAAAAACTAATGTAGAAATCTATTCTACTGAATGTCGTGAACACAAATTGACAAAATGCAAGAATTACAGAAATGATTTTGTCTATAAGTTTTTTTTTTGTGATTCAATAATTGAATCTACTGACAGCAGTGTTATATACAGTACACTTTATTTTTTTCTATATGTGGTGTGTTTATACATAATTTATTATATTTTTAGGATGATGAAGATTTGAACCCATCCGACTCCAGTCCAAACATCACTAATCCTGTATATGAAGCTTTCCCTGCCACAAAAGAACAAGCTCCAGCGGTCAGCGAGTCAAATGTAAGACAAGCAGCTTTTTTACCCATCAGACACACAACTTTGTTTTTATAGAAACATTTTGGGGAACCAAAAATTGCTAACTTGGTATAAGATTGTTATAGTTGCTTAAATGCCTAGAATTTTTATTGTCTTACAAGACTTATTTTACATTATACCAACCTTCCCTATAATATTTAATTGAACTAATGTGTTCAAATTGAAGTACATTAGAATGGATCTGTTTTGTCTTTTGTAAAAGGAAGAAGACAAGCATCAAGTGATTTCCAGTGGATCCTATGACCTCCTCCAGGACAGCTGAAATCAGCACATCAAGCATAAACTACCGAATTATTTGAATCCTCTCTGTAGCAGAGCAGTGGGACTTTCTGCTTCAGTTCTCTCTGAGAACAGAAGAGGATGCTGTGAACATGTCACAGTGATGGGACAGTTGAACACTAACGCTAGATTGAGAAATCAATCTGAATTCACTGAGATTGTATATGCATTTTTTTGGACAAGTGATTATTTGAATGTGTAAATGTTTTGAATTTGGTTACCAGCAGTTTCTAAATTCTGTTGTACTTGAGGCATTAATAAATGCCCAGCATACAATGTTTTCAATAACTGCCCTGCTCAAAGCACAAATTAAATGAAAAAGAGATACAAATTGTGATGGTTGTGAGGTCTACATATCTATTTTTATGCATAAGTCTTGTGGAGGTGCAATCTTTTGACACATGTGACATGCTTAATTATCTAAATCACCTTAAAGTACATGCACCTGAAAATCATTTTCTGTGTAAACAAACAAAAAAATTATAGATTCACAGATGATAATAATCTTAGGTTTATTCAAATGTAAGACAAACTAATATGCATTGTCTAAAAACAGGATTTGGAAACATTTTAATTTTAATTGAATTTCTTTGACTTACACATGCATAAAACAGTACATAGTACATGGTATTCACTGATATGGTTATAGCAACAATAACAATATCAAGACTTTACAGGAAAAAAAAAAAAGATAAACATGAAGCAAATGGTCAAATAAGAATAGCCTGGGATATAAAAGAAAGACAAACTGCAATTTTGATTTGTCATCTTTGGTTTTAGCTTGGTGCGAACACTTATAAATACAGTTGTAGTTTTTTTCATATACTGCAAATCCTAAATAAATAATGACCTTTTCATTGAATTAATACGTTATGGCATCTATGGTGTAATTTGAGTTTCACTGTGAGTGGAGTCTCTTGTTTTCACAGTAAAATCAGTGACTTTCAGTTTCTCAAATTTCACAGTTGCAGACTTAAGTGACGGTTGTCATGTTTAAATGTCTCAGTCGACATCTGTGACACTGGTTTCAGGTGAAAGCGAGGACGCTTCCCTGAAGAACTCATCCTCTTTTAGCATGCTCTGGAGAACACAGGAGAAACTGAGGTAAGGACGAGAGACACCACAGCAGATACAGTACAGCAGGAATATTATGTGGTTGTCTTACAGTCAGGTTGTTGATTCCCTCTGAGAATGCGCCGATCTGTCTCACTGTGCCCTCAGAGTCCTCCATCTGCACAGAGAATAACAACATCATATAAACAATTTAACAATAACATCCCACTATGTCCAGAAAACGTATTAAATACTGACAGTTAAAATATGATTCACAATTTAGCTGCATTGCATCCTGTACCTGCTCCAGCTGATCCTCATATATGCAAAGGCCTTTATGGAAACTGCTGCTCTGAGGCATCTGCACATCCATGGGGCAAACATACTCTTCCATCTCCTCCTGTCGCTTCCGCCTCATTGTCCCAAAACTTCCAAAGGACAGACGTCTTGGCTAAAAGCAGGAGAAGATGGTAAAAGACGGGAAAACTTTATCACCATGCTGTTATTATTGTAAGTTAATAAACAGCTGTTTACTGTTGTATTTCAAACATTAGTGACATTCATGGTCCCACAGGCAAGCTTGCACACAGTTACTTGCCTTAACTTTAGCTGTGGCTGTCAGGACAGTGTAATCTGGGTTTTCGAGATACTCCTGCTTCAGTCTTTGTGCCTCTGAGCCAATCAGAAGATGGAAGTTGTTTGCAAGGTGACGTCTCAACAGAGTTTTATTTGGTGGGATGTTAAGAAGCAGAGCCATTGTTTCAACATTGAAGCGTGGCTCTAAAACCTGAGAAATGCAAGTAAAAAAAAAAGTAAAATAATAAGTAAATGCACTGTGAATTTGAACTTATTTCCTGCATGTACCATTAGGCCTCCATGGACTCCACTTCCTCTCAGGTTGGGTGCATACTCTGCTAGATCCACTGAACGAAGCCACTCCATCACTCTGTGATTGGTCCATTGACAGATTTCTGCTGGCGTGGGATTGTTCTAATCAAAGGGGCAAAAATAAAACAAAAATTCAAATCTGTTTCAAAGTGAGTGGAGTTAAGTGTGGTAGCATAATGACAGGTTGTGCTACCTCGGTCGGTCGGCGGCGGAGGCAGCTGGGGTCATAGCAGTTGATACGAAGCACCTGAATGGCCCTCTTAATACTGAGATGGTGAAGCACACTGCCCACTTTCAGTCCCAACAAGTCATCCTAACCAAAGAGATGTAGAAACCTCAACCTTAGAAATGTGTTTCCAAATCAGCACATTGGAATGATTTCTGAAGGATCATGCGACACTGAAGACTTGAATAATTGTTGCTCAAAATTTAGCATTGCCATTATTGGAAGAAAATTTTCAAATATATTACATTTACATTTAGTCAATTAGCAGATGCTTTTAAAGCGTCTCCAAATCGACTTACAAATGATGACAGTGGAAGCAATGAAAAACAACGAAAGAGCAATGATATACAAGTGCTATAACAAGTCTCAGTTAGCTTAAACGCAGTACACGAGCAAGGGCTTTTAAATAATATAATAAATAAAAAGAAAACAAATAGAATAGAAAAAGAATAGAGCAAGCTAGTGTTAGAGGTCTTTTTTATAATTGTATAATAAATGAAAAGAAAAAAGAATACAAAAAGTTTAGAAAGATAGTTAGATTTTGTTTTTTTAAAGGAATAGAATAGTGTAGAATAGTGAGTGCTAAAGTTAGAGGGTCAAATAAAGATGGAAGAGATGGGTTTGAAACCAATTCTTGAAGATTTTATATTAAATTAAAATGAATTATTAGATTAAAATGCATTGGAATATTTAAATTATAATAATATTAGTAGTCATTTATTAGATACCTACCAGAGTCATATAGTGAAGCATGCGCCCATCCACTCTGCCCTCGTCAAACTGAGATTTATACTGAGGAAGGCCGATGTCATCCAGCCATCCTTTGAGATAATTACATTAATCTTGAATAAAATGTTATTAGTGCATCCCTAGTATTACATCTATCAGTCTTCAATAACATTCAAGATTGTTACTTACGAGTAACCCAGTTGTAGTCCAGTTTACCCATGGCATCTTTCTCCTCTGAGCCCAGCGACTGAAGAGCCAGCTGCAGTTTCTTTCTATGTAGAGGATGCCTGATGCCCATTTCCTGAAGCGCAGAGAGAACTATCATACAGTACACAGAATAACCAAATATATGTGTAGCCCTTTCAACATGAAGATATGTTACACAAATTTGAGAAATGTGGGGCAGTTCAGGAGACCTTTTCCAATTCATGCTGAGACGCCTTCAATAAAGTCTGTCCAGAGCTGATCCACTGCTTCGCCTGGTTTACATACAAGCCCAGATCTTGGTTCTGTAGCCACTCGCACACCTGCTCTTTACTCCACCTGGAAAATGGGCTGTCCAGCTCACTGACAGACACATTTACAACATTACGATTTGTAGTGCTTGGGGGGGAAAAAAGATAGAGATTAAAAGAACTCTTAATAAACAAACTGCCTGTACTTGTTATTGCTTCGCTGCAGATCATGTGACCAGCCCAGTCTGGGTCCCGCTGTGGCTCGGACTCCCCCTCTCCTAAACTCTGACTCCGGAGAATCGTCCAGGTCAGAGGAGGTGGACTGACTTCTCTTCATCCTAATGATTATACAGATGTATAAAAGTGAATATCTTCATCTTAATAATCACTGAAACGTATTAACACATTTAAAGACCTTCCAAATAACTTCATGATCCCCTTCGATTTCTTCTTCCCTTCAGGTGAGTGTGTCTCCAATGCTTTTGTTTTCTGAGTTTGCACTCCGGCCAAATCCAAGTGCTCAGTTCCCTTCCGCTCTCCTTCAACTGCCCATATATAACCAACAATTCATCGATAGGGTGAATCTTACAACAAATTGCCAAGAAATGTGCATACTTCATCTCAGAAGCCAACTGTAATGTGAAAAAAATATATAAGTGTTTGGCCTGACTCACCCAGATTGGGAGCACTGCTTGTCATCTTGTTGCCTCTGATCTTGAAAAAGCCACGTCCAAAAGAGGAACGTGTTTTTTTAGAGCCGAAACTCTCATTCCCCACTGAGCTTGGCTGAGTCGGGGGGACGGATGGAGAGCCTCCAATTTTACTGGCTTCAACCTAAAATATAACAAGCAAGTTTGCTGATCTTGGTTAAGATATTGCACATTTTGTTTTGGGAAATTATTGCCTCTAAAAACCTCTCAAGTTCTAATGAAAAACAAATGAGATGCTTTGTAATCAGCATCAGTTATAATAAAAAGTGCCCAGTGCAGCTATTTTAATGTAAATACAGCTCTTTGTCAGGCTCATGTTGATTTCATTTTTTTACAATGAACTTGGTGTGTGCTGGACTGGGTGATGTGAAGTGCTGTAAAAAGGGAGCCATTGTGCTTACAGGAGAACAGTGGCATTATTGTGTGCAAGTGAAGTTTTTAACCGACAGGGGGAGCCAGACGGCTAAACATGCAAAGTCTCCAAACTTTTTTACAGGATCTTATTAACATAACTAGTTCATAATTTCTCAGATTAAGTTGGTACCTCATTATTGCTTGTCAAACGAGACCTTTCAGGCTGCTGTACTTCAGAGACACTGAAAAAAAAATGAATAATTTAATAATTTATGATAAAAGTGTACAATAAAGGCACAAATCCCATGATCTTCAGGGAGAAGTTGTTTTGTAAGATATGATGAATTTTTTATCTAAAAAATATTTTTTCATTAATTCAATTTTTAAGCCCAATTTTGTAAACTACTCATGGAAAGTGCCTGAAATTAATACATCTTTTAACATAGCACAATTTAGCTATTTTTTTTTTTATCTCTACTTTGTTCCCCAATCATGAACCATGCTTGAATATCAATATATCTTTGTATGAACACAGTTTAAATAACACATGTCTACAGTAAGTAAACAGACCTGTCAGTGGTCTCAGCTGCAGGTTTGTTTATGGTCACTTCAGGGAGCAGCTCTGAACATGGGATGAGCTGAGGCTATACGAGAAACAACAACAACACTGATGGATGCGAGTATGCAAGAGAAAAGTATTTTTCCTGAGTCAGGTTTCAACAGACAAGAGGAGCAGGCAGTGACTGGTCTGAAATCACAGGATGCTTCTCCCAAACAAAAACACGTTTGACATTACACAAAAAAAGGGGTTATGGTTAAATTGTTATTCTCTGTCAGACCAACACAATGAAAGTACTGCAAGGAGGGGGTCTAAAAGGAAGTCTGAGGAACATCCTGTGTACATAAACTGTGTGTGTGTGTGAGACCCTTCATACTTCATCAGTTTCCTCTGTGCCTCCTGTGGAGAACATCTCGGTGTCACACAGGCCTTCTCTTGTGTCCTCGGCTCGGGGTTTGTCTGGGAAAACAGCACAAGTCAAATGACAGGATAAATCAGCCGAGCTGTTAGACTGGGATGTGGACAAAAGCTTTCTGGAAAATTTCCTTAATATCAAAATAATATTGTCTAAATTTCATAAAGACACCAGGGAAAACAGACACAAATGGTAATGATTAAACAATAAATGTCATTTAAATTATCACTAGCATCAAGTTACTAGTAAATGGTAACAGGAGATTAAACTACTAAAGATAGGCAGAAAGGCTTGTATACTTATTATCAGAGTTTTTTTAAAAAAGTCAACAGGTTTCAAATTCATGTCAAGGAGATAATGTTTTTAATTGTTTATAGTGTGCCATTGTAATATTAGCATTAATGTAATGTAATATTAAGGAATTAATACATAAACAAAAGACAGAAATAAAAGTGTGCCCTGGACATCTCACCTTTCAATACCTGCACAGACATCACCATATCCTGAACTCGCTTGTAACCGGTCAGAGACTGCTGCAGCTCTTTTATCTTCAAATCCTAAAACGTTTCAGATTAAAACAATATAAAGTTGAATATCAAATGAAATGAAAAACATTAATTAAATTACACTTTATTTTTTATTATGATTTAATACATAATATAATATAATATATATAAAATATAATCATTCTGGCCAGTTCTGTATATAATCTACCTACTTCCACTGTACATTCATACATTTAGGCAAATAATAAAAATTCGAAACTAAAGTCTGTGATATAATGTGTGTGCTGGCAGGTGGTTGATGTGATCAGGACATCATATGGTTTACCTTCTCTTCATTAGCTGCCTTCAAAGACTCAACAGCTCTTCTCATTCTCTGCACCTCCAAATCTGAACACACAATCCACAAAACACATCTTGTAGCATACAACATGCTAAACATTTCAGAACAAGACGGCCTTTGACAACATTTTTATGTCTCAGGAATAACTAAAATAAACACCTCAGAAGCTGCATACCCATCATGCTTGAAGTGAAGATGATTTGCAGAAAAGAATAAATATTGTGAGAGAATACAAGCACGTCTAGCAAATCTGAGTTATAAAAGCAGGGGAGTCTGCAGCCAAAATCAGGTCACCATCAATCAAAAAGCATGTCTAGACGTGTAATACAAACCTTCATATACCTCATACATTCCAACACAGTTTTTCTTGGGCTTACAGTGTGCTGTGATAGTTTCTCCTTCATTACACTCAAATGTTTTTGTTCCTGTGTCATGCATTTAATAGGAGATTTAATAACTGCAAAATATGTCTGTGCGAGACTGTCTAAACACAGAAGTCACCTTTTCCACTCATACACCATATTTATGCAAATCAGCATAAATGATGATAGTGGATACAAAAACACATCAACAGAGATGCCATGAAAAATATTGATAATTGGATTTTTACATTTTAACAAGTTTTCAGGCACATATCGTCCCCTTGGAATTATAAGGTTCTATCTGACATTTTTGTCAAAATTGAGTTATTCACATATTCTTATTCTGTGACAATTTATTTACATTATGTGATGTTTTATTTTAAGTTTTGTACATTTTGGGAAAAAAAAGGTTCTATCTGCAGAAGTCTATGGAACACAAAAACTTTGAAGCTCAATATCTCAAAACTACTCAGAACGCAGATAGAACCTTATAATTCCAAGGGGACGATATGTAATACTACAGTGCACCTATATATACACAGAGAGATTGTTGTAAATATTTTCTTACGTAATAAAGTTCTTAATTTTGCATTAAAATTATATTTTGAAACCACTAGTTAAATCTAAAATTAAAAAATGCATTGTGTTGAAATAGCAGAATGCTCAGTGTACCGTTTTCTCTGTTTTGTAACTGTTCTGTTTTTAGGGCTTCTGGCGTGGCCTGGTCCTGAAGTCTCCTAAGTGCGTGTTCTCTCTCCTCCAACTGCTTTTGTAGTGATATTAGCTCCTCCTGAACAATAAAAATCATAATTAACAGCTCCCAGGACATTCCATAACTAAAAATAAGCTCCACATGTGCCAACCCCATATTAAATTAGCTCAAATGTACTTATCTAATGTAGCATTATTAAGAAAATAATGTGCAATGCTGTTTCAAAGTATGTAAGAAACAAAACTGAGTGGCAGAAATACACACACACACAAAAGACAATTTTACATGAATCTGTCCAGCTATGTGAATTTGTCCAGTTTTGAGCATGTGGATAAATCTCATGAGCTTGGCACATTCCAGTGGCTAGTTTGAAGGCTAGAGTGAACTACACAAGGATTTCTCTATGTGGTAAAGTGATTCACAGAAAAGTGCTCGGTGTTACACTTCAGTACTGTTAATCTTATGTTGTGTAATTATCACCTGACCATGAGTAACTCGTACTTTGGTAGAGTTCAGACTTCTCTCATAATCTAGTCTCTCATACTCCATAGAAGTCAACTGAAGGCGCATGTCTTTCACATCCTGATAAAGACCCTAAGGAGACAGACCATGATACAGTAGTCAAAGAGCCAAGAAGAATTTTGTGACTTGAAATGCTAAATTGCTTTGAGTTTTGTTGGATGAGTGGGCAAAAAAAAAAAAAACATTGAAACTGAGAACTTACAAATATACTTAATATGAAATCTAAATCTCCATTAAACAGATGAAACCTAACCCATTCTTTTAGTCCGCTGTGGATTTCTGGTTTCTGAAAATGAAACTCCCTTTTGGGCTCATGCAAGTGAGAGACAGCTGAATGGGTCCAGTGTAGTCTGGACTCAAAAAGGGCAAAAAAGCTTTATAACAGGAAATGGCTCTGGCACTAAGCATTTTGCTCTCACCCTCTGCTGGATAAAACTGGAAGCTTAAGCAGAAATGAATGTCACTATGGAAAGAATAGGGTGGTCAAACCATAATAGCCGGGATTAATTTCATTAAATGTTCAGATTGTCACTACAGTTCATTCTGTTCTGCATTTAGAGCACTTTTAAGGTTCTGATTAATGATGGAATACTGTAATTTATTAGGCCTGTGGGACTCTGTGTCCTATGAAATTCACAGTGATGGTGCAAACATGTGGTCCTTACCTCACTTTCTCTGCAATCCCCTTCTGCAGCAGCTAGCTTTAATTTCAGACTTGATACTTCGGTCAGCAGTTCCAGTTTCTCAGTCTCTAAAGCACTCCTGCTTAGCAGCTCCTACAAACAATTTACAAATTTTTTTCTGTTTTTCTGAGGGAATCTATTCCGTTAATACTGACCACTCTTACAACAATGTGTCTTAAATGCTGTGCACTTCTGTTATCGGACATAAGCTTATAAAAGAGACCACACACCTGTTGTAGTAACTCTTCTGTAGCATTCAGTTTCATGCGGTGTTCCTCAAGGCTCGAGTCTAGGTCCCTTATTTTTTCTCCTTGAACTTCCACCTGGTCTGTAAGAACGCTTACCTGGGGGATAATTAGAGTGGATAGTTATTGAATTTGTGTGATGCGTGACATTTAGAAACTACAATTGCTGAACTCAGACTGACAGCTAATAGGAAAGCAGAGGCACACAACTTTAAATCTAAACAGAAAATCCCAAACAAACCCATAAAGTCTTTTAACTTGTTTATGACAACACACCTGTAGCACTAGACATTCTTTGTCATTTTCCAAGCGAGAAAGTCGCTCCTGGTAGACCAAATCCCCTGCTGCAGATCCATGGCCATTGGTCTGGAAACATAAATAAATGCTTAAAGTGTTATATGTACTTTTAGTCAACATTAAACATTAACAGGCTCTAAACAATCAAAAAAATGCAGTGAAATTAAATTTAAGACCAAATTCAGTCAAAAGCCAGTGGGACCTGAAAAATAAAAATCACATGCTGCCATCAGGGAGTCATGTGGGGTTTGTACTGATGATACGTTGCTCTAAGAGATGCATGTGAAAGGTTTTCACATTGTAAGATTTAGCTGCCCAGGAGTGAAAATTTCACAAAGCAAGTATGCATCATGTTGAATATGGAAAAAGGGACTGGGGAGCTGAAATGTGCTTAATCCAGATGAATCATGACTGGAGTTAAAGACGGAAAATTCAAAGGTAGAAATCTTATGTCAGACTTGCAGATATATACATAGTATGAAAAAATGTAAAAGATTTTGCATCAAACAGTTTACAAAATAAAGGCCAAAATTGCAAATATTATTCTAAAAGAAGAATAATAAAAAAATATATATATTCCTATTATAGCCTTAAAAAAAAAAAAAGAGGAAAAACCCACCAGTTGGCCTTGTAGCCACTCAATCAGACCCTCAGCTGTGGTTTCGGACACCTGACTGCGTAGACTTTCTTTTTCCCCGGGATCCATCAGGTCCAACGCAGCCCTCAGGTCCTCCAAGAGATGCAGCACCCGAAGGCTGCCGAGGAAAGGCGACGTTGGTGACTGACAATCAAACAGGCCATTGGTGTAGTTCATAGCCTTAGAACCTGTGGCAAGTGTGGGAATGAGAGTCAGTGAAGGGATTTAGGGATGAACCAAATTGTTGGGTTCCGTGTACAATTCAATTGGTTGCAATAGTTCACAAACTTGATGGACTACTTCTATTGTGATATTTTTTGTCATTTTAGGAACGTGACTGTGTGGTGGTATTACCTAAAAATTAAAAAGTGAGTACTGACTGAATTTTTTTATGACTTTTGTTGCTGTATCTACTTTGAGCACTATCCAAAACAAAACACAGGTTGGATGACTGTGACCGCACTGTTCGGATGGCTTACTGTCAGAAGATGTAAACAGTGCGATGTCCTCTGCCATAATTACAGAGTGAATAGGAAAGCATAATCTTCAAGAGACTCACTCTTGGTCCAGACAAAGACTTTCATTTTTCTCTGATGTGTCCCTGATGTTCCCAGAGATGGACAAAAGTGTGGTCACATACTGAATGTGCATTAGATTTCATCAGTGCTGAAATAGTGGAAAAAGCTTGTAATGTTGCTCACTACGCATACAGTACTCTCAGATCTTACAAATCTGCAGAAACACTCAAGAGTGCAGATTTATTCTCCTTGCCAGTTTACGTAAGTGCATTGGTCTTAAGTTATTTCAAATAATTTGCCAATAATAAAAAAAAAGACTACTCTGTTGATGACTGTTTAAAGCTGCAAATGGTATTAAAAAAAAAAAAAGGAGAAAGATTAATTGTTGTACACAGCATTTTTCATTTGTTTAGTTGTACCTGCAATGATGCCATCCATCTGCTCCAAAGCAGCTGCCAACATTTCACTGGCATCGCACATCATGATCACCTTTCAAGAAACCTGCAAATGTAGCATTTTAAAGGTAAGCAAGGACACTGCTCTCTTTCTCTCTCCGAGAGTCATTAGTGGTGCATACATTAACCACCCATTTTAATAATAATATTATTATAAAAAATAAAAAACGATTAAAAAGTTGCTATATCTGATAACAACAATTATAATAAAATAGAAGAAAAAAAAATCCTGCATTCCATATATCTAATGTTCTCTCTCCTGCATTGCACTATAATATGATGCGTTTCTGTCCCTAACACAGAATGGGAGGACCTGTGTGTGGGATAATGGAATGATTCTCCCAGGATTTTTCTCCACTGGGCTTTGGAATGCTTGGAATTCCAGACCTTCAAAACAAAGTCCCACAGGTTTCATGTCCAGTCTGTTAGTGCCACTGGCCTACAGCTTGACAGAAGCTTCCCTTCTCTGCACAAGAGGTTGGAGTGTTGGAATAATCTATTTCTAAATAAATGTATATTGGCAAGGCAAATTAAATCTAATAGTCAGCTATGCCTCATTTATGAACATGTCAAAACATGCATAAGAAGCAGCTCAAATGTGCGTAAAGAAATCATAAGACAATCCTCAACAGTATGCAGGATAGTGTTGTTATTGTTCATTAAAAATAAACATTAAAAATAGTTTGTGTTAAAGTCGAAACTAAATTTTAGATGAAAACTGAAATTACCAACTTAAACAGAATTATTTTAGCTAAATATTAAAATTACTTACTAAATACATACATATACATATATAATATATATAATATATATATAAAATAAAATGGGGATGGGGATACTAAAATGGAAATTTGAAAAATAAGCTCATACAAAATAAGAAATATTTATTTGTTTAAGATACTACAATAGTAAATTTAAAGAGACAAGCACAGAAACCAAAGTATGTTGCAGACATTTCACGAAGAACCAAAGAATCATACCAACTTGTGAAAATAATTATATATTACTTGTGTTGTAATATACATTTAATTTATTTAAACTTCATGTTTTAAATCTAATAATTGTTCACATTAGTAATGCCATAGGTTAACTTCAGGCTTCTAGGACAAGGGATGTGAAAACATAATACATGGGTCTCAAAAATATGTTTTTTTTTTATATGTTACTATTTTAATAGTTCCACTACATTATGATCTTAAAGGAATCTCAAAACATAGATGCAATGCAATGGTAAAAGACATCCTTCTGAATGTGTAGGTTTTACAGCTGTGCTATGAAGGGGAATGGACAAAATTTTAAGTTTTACTATGCAAACTATCTAATATATCAAAGCTAAAACAATACAGAATAAATAATAGGGAAAATAAAACAAACAACTAGCCAGTTGTTTGGTGGAGAACTAGTAAACCATACTGACCCATCACTATATAGGATTACACTTCTGGTCACAAATGGACAAA